>NC_134920.1:9696969-10000000 GCF_051014615.1 Bombus vancouverensis nearcticus
CACCGATATTACACTTGGTGACAGGAAATCGATTAACTCGTCGCTCCTATCTAACGAACGATTATGTTTCATTCTTTACGTTTGCTGCTTTCAAAAGTTCACCAATACGCGTTTAAGCCTTTGCCGGTTTTTAACTGGCGAAGATTCGAAGCGACGTGGCGATATATTCTCTGCAGACTGCAGACTATCTTCCGAGAAACGAAGAACCTGTTTAAAGGTATCGCGAGAAGGTATCGGCGAAACATTTTTCACGGTTGAGGATTTTCTAAATGCGGTTGTTTGCGAAAGTTGGCTAACACAAAAGATCGGAACGACGATGGTAAAGGCGCGATACAGACGGAAAGATAGCAGCAGAAAAGATACGATCGCGATGATCTCGTCGCAAAGGAGTCGAAACGACCCTAGAACATGGCCATATTCTCGAAAACAAGGCTGTACAATTTCATTTTGCCAGCACGCGACGAGAACAGGTTTTAAAATAGAATCCATCGTCGCGGAAGAAACACGTTTTTCCGTGTTTTGTTCCCCTCGAGGTTTATGAAAATGGCACCGAGAGCGGAATCTTGAAAATCTGGCAGGAAACAAAGAATCCTCGAAACTAATTCGAAGGATTTCAATAAAATTTCTATCTATCGACAACAAAGTCTGCGATTTGCTCTGTGAAAATGTTCTTGCTAGAAGCAAATCGCGGCGTTTGGATGTTTGAGCGTGCGATTATTTTATTCGGAATAAATTTCCATGTTTGATATCGAAACAAGATTCGTGATTTGTTGCTTTTTCGTAATTAGTAATTCAGATGTCAAGCAAGAACGCGTATTCCCGCAAATTTATTTCACCAATGAGAGAAAATGGTGGATTTTGCATAGCGAGAGATGGTAAACGATATCAAACCTCGCAGCGATATTTCACGAAAGTGGTTGATCGTACGCGACCCAGACTCGTCAGCGTGAAGCTATTTTGACCGCGATATCCGTCCTCTCCTTTGATAGCGTGCAACTGATAGCCCTTTTCTCTCTTCCCGTGCAGCGAGCAGATTAAATTAAGCGGACAATTCCATTGGTTTTTCTTCTTGTACGCCGGATCACGGCGAAGATCGGAAAGCGAATCGACCTCGGAAATGACGTGTCGCAAATCGTCTACGCCGCTTTAACGTTCCGTACTGCGAATATTCGTCGAAATTCGACCCTCGATTGTCGCTCGATTTTGCTATTACGATCTATTTCGTTTCAACGGACACTCCAACTTCTCGCACCTTCCGCACCGTAAAAGGAACGCGTTTTGGAAAATGTATACTCAGCATGGCAGATTCTGTCACTCGTTCGGCTTCGCTTCTTTCACAGTCGCGCGAGAAAGAACAGCAAGATACGTCGTATCGCGGTCATCTGCTTTCCTTGCGAACGCGTGAATTATAAGGCGACACGCGCGAGACACAGCCGCGACTCAAATCGTCGATTATTTCGTATTAATTTTGGACCAACGATCGCGATCTCTGGGTAACAGTTTCGAGGGTACGCACTCGCACACGCGCATACGTTCACACGTTTGTACGTAACTGTACACGATCAAGCCGGAATTAACGCGCTTGTAATTCCTCCTCGAGTTTTAATCGTATTATTGGTACGTTGCGTTTTGTTCCTCCGAGCTATGGTTTTCGGATAGGAGGATCTCCCATGCAATGCAACATTTACGCTTGCTTTCACAGTTCCCACGCGCTCGATAGACTACAGACTACTAAAGCCCATTGTCCGCGAAACGACTTAATTCGCGGAAGCGTAAGCGTCGTCTATTAGACGTGACGATACGTCTACGCCGGTTTTCAGTGTACGAAGCGTTCAGTAAGGTACATTTTGTCTCATTATCAAAATGTCGAGCGATGAGGAAAACGCTTTGTCTGTATCTGCCACGCACGCCTCGTTGCTGGTTAACGTCAAAAACGTCACGACGAAAACGCGTAAACGGTTCGCCGCTGCTGTTTCATAGACAGCTGCACGTTACTTTGCAATGAAGGAATACTCCTACCGTTAGCACCATACAGATATAAAGATAGAGTAAGCGGGATAGGCAGAGCATCCGGACTTGTCTCTCTACTCGCGTTGATAATAATTTAATTAAACATTTTAAATAACTTTGTTTAATTAGAGCAGAGCTATGTACGCAGCAACGTGGTCCACATGTGGTACACGTTGTTACGTTAATGAAATCATTTTTTTTTCAACTAGTAGCGCTATCGTTATTTGTGAAACCATCCCAAATGCGCATACTGGAGGAAATAAGCAACGACAATGATAGCAAATCTTACTGTTGAGGTTTTGTATGTCTCGGAATAGAGAGAGCAAACGCGTGGATGAATGTATTATAGAAATTCTTTATTCAGAAATATTAGAAATTAAGATTTCCAATGGTTCCTAGTCTACACGATAATGTATTGATAGATGGACTTATTACAGTGGATTAAATAGAAAACGGTAATTATTCAACGTGAACTTAATGCGGTAGTGTGATATGACAACTCTCGATCAACGACACTTGACTCTTCGATGGCTAATTGAACATCAATGGCTGCGGTGCCGAATTATATTGATGGTCGTTAAGTCTATTGAAGTTTCCCGACCCTTTCGGCTTGTCGACATTTGCGCTTCATCGTCGACATTGTCTGTACATCGACGATCTATCCGCGGTACTTTAAGAGAGACCAAAGAAGCCACTGCAAAGAGAATCGTTGCGCCAAAAACTAAACACTAGAGAAGATGTAGAGTTTTCCTGGAAGTGAAACTCACACCAACGCTTACAATTAGTACACGCTTACCTGATCGATCTACAAACTGACTTTTCTCGAAAATCAGGTCTTAAACGAGAAAGATGTTATTCTCCTTTCGCGGTTCGCTTTGCGTGTAAAACCACCATTCGACCGCTTGTTCCATGATTTAGGACACACCCTGTATTCACTGTACGATCGTGCATGCGTTTTCTAAATAAGAACACAATGGGTCCCCATGCAACGAGCTTTTTCCATTGCTACGTCGTTTTTTCAACTCGCTCGCGCTTTACGTCTCTCTGTGGTTAGCATCAACGTGTCTGACACGCGGCTATGAAGCGTCGCTTCGTGACCAATGGGTTCTGTAGCGGCACTCGACAGCAAATCTTCCAACGGTTTCTGTCCCGTGGCCTTGCTACACAAAAGACCCTATCCTCGACCGAACAACGGCAGAGCAGTGGTTAGCGCCGTTGGTTACGAACGTTCCAGACCAGATTCAAATCCCGGCACTCGTAGTCCGATCTTTTCTCCACAATTGTGTAAGGAGTGTGGTTGCTGCCAGTGAAAAGAGAGTTTGCGTTTCGTCCTGGGACTACCGGAGAACTCGTCGGTAAGGCTATGTCCGGTAGTCCCTGCCTTAGACGTAGAGGAAGTCTCGCTAGGTGCTGTATTTGTATCATGACGTCGTATATTCGACCGCTAGCGAGATATACAGACTCGTCGTCGTCGTAGCTCTCTGGTGTTGGCGGTTGGTACCCGCGGATCGCCCAGGAAATGTTACGCCGCGTTGATGACTCGACCTGTCGGCGCCCCGTTGGTACCGATCCGCCACAATTGCTAACTGAGAAGAAGGCAACCCGAACGAAGACAAAAATCATATACAGCAGCAGTAGCACCATCGCCACGACCTATCCAACAAACGCGCAGCGATTTTATCGTACAAGCGACGACAAGCTCAGCCTACGTCGATATATCGCGCAAATCTGTTGCAACAGCTCGCGGATATTCCGACGTGTTCGAATCCGACAACTCGCAAGCACGTGATCGCATCATCGTGGAAGCTCAAAATGTGAAAAGTTAGACCTTTCTTCCAAACTCTTGCCATAGTGCGCTGCACACGCGAGACGAGGCAACGCGGCGCGCATAATTTCCACGCGAACGCCATGTATCGTTCTATCTCGCAGCAGCGGCAGCTCCTAGCTGCAGTTTATTGTAAGCCGAGTAGATTCGTGTCTAAGTTGAATCGGGGGTCTGGTGCAGCGGAGAGAGTCGCGTCGGACAATACAAGGCTCGTTCATTTTCGCTCGCGAGCCTCGCTATAATTTACTTGCGCGGGCGCCAGCGAATGCATATTGCTGAATGAATTAGGTAAGATAATGACTGGAATAAATCCCGCGAACGCTTATACCGTATCTCTCTGCCTCCCATCCCCTGCCACAGCGGAACCTGCGTCGCGTTTTATGCAACCGACCCACCCCGTGTAAATAATTACCGGCGAACGTTGCAACCGTGGCCAAAGTTGTGCAGCTCGTGAAAATTCAACGACACGTTGGAACCGCGCGAGGAAAGCCTGTGGCGAAGTTTTTGAGGAAGCGATCGCTGAGGAGTCGGCCATCCACTTGTTATTTCCGATTTTCCATAAATTGCACCGGACGAAGAAACGACGAGGGCAGAGTAGAACGATCGACGTTTGCAGCAATAAGCGGCCAACTTCGATATCTCGATTGTATTTATTATTCGACGATGATCGTTTATTATCATAAGCTTGTACAGATATCGGTCGGCTGTGAATTTCTGGCACGTTCGACTTCGTCTTTGTCGATTCGCTCGAATTAATGGAAAGTGGAGCTGCCTCGTTGCTGCACCAATCCTCTCTGTTGCCAGCAGCCAGAATAAAATAGCAGAGATACTACACAGAAATGGAGAGAAGACTAGTAGAAGGAGTATGGATCCGATCGATCCTAATGAATTAGGCCCGCTTCGACCTTGTACACGCTTTTCGTTGTAGCTTATCATCGTCCGAAATCATCGCCCGAACCTACCAAGGCTGCATTTACAGTGAATTCGTGTCCTGGCGGATAAAACATTCGAAGAACTGGAGGAATAATCGAAGGTAAGAGTCTGCGTTACGAGTATTTCGTTGTTTCAGCGTATTCGTCAGGACTATAGTTCATCGGAACATGTAATTATAATGTAATTACGTTGCTTCACGAGTAAAAGACTTGTTTCGTTCCTGTACTTGTTCCGTTACGTAATTTTCTTTGCAGTTGTGCTTCGCGTAGAATAGCCTGGTTGCGTTGCTTCGTGAGCGAAGTACCCAGTTTGTTCTTGCACCGTTATACGATTCTCTTTGCAGTTCTACTTACGTAGAATGTAATACGCGGCGTTAAAATACGCGTCGATATATCGTCGTGGAAAGACGTTAAAACGCGAGAAGCACTGGCAAGTTTTCAGCTGTTTTCACACCTGACGGAATTAAAGCATGGAAGGGAAAAAAGAGCGGTCGATCAAAGGGGGTCCATTGAACTCGCGTTAAACAACGCTATCCATTCTGTTTTTCTCTCGTTTCACAGCGGATAGTTTAGTGTCACGTATCTTCGTTTCATCCGATACACCTTTGCTGCTGCGAAATTGAGTTGTCTATAAATAAACGAATAAATAGAAAACAGACGTTTCACGAGTATCGTTAGACCTTCGATCGCGAATTATTGGCTCTCGAGTCGTAAAATATTAGATGAGACAGTAACGACTATATTTAATAAGAATACAACGAAGGTAACAGTTTAATCGCGCTGACTCTGGTCCTACGCGATTAAACCCATTGGCAAATTCTCGTCTCGAACTCTGAACTCTTCTATTGTTCTGTCTCGATTCCTTCCTCTCAAGTGCTCGCGCATGTATCTTCCACGACCATTTTTATCTTTACACGGGTTTGCATCCATTTGCACAGCCATTTCGTTCGCCAGCTAATGTCGAGCACTCCAAACACTCCTCTTTTAACATCGTGTTTTAACATCGTGGACAAAGTAAGCGTTCCTTCAGTCACGCACATATCGCTGTTAACTCGTTGGATAAACATCTTGCCATTTCTAAGCAGGTGCATAATAAATTTTAGAAACGAAAGAGAAGCTGGTATCGCGATGCGAGTTACTGCGAGTTACTGCGACAATAAATAAAAGCTAAGACCTAAACAGGAATTCGTTTAACTCGTTTGAACCGAAATCGAACTTTGTCACCAACTTTTCGAGAAACGTGAAATCTAGCGAGTCTTGTCAACGCTACCTGAACGATGTACCAGGCAAAGAGAAGAAAAAGAAGGCGAATTTGTTGGCATTCGAATATTACGATGATCTCTGATTATCGTGAATACTCGCGAGAAATTTACTTTGGATATTTTATACGTTTTTACACATTACGCGTATCCTCTACAACTTTCCACTTTTCTACCATCTGCTTGCAAATAAATAAACGTTCGCAGTCTGTGCCTCTAACGAACAACGAGTTGATAAAAGTAAAATTACCATTCGTTCGTTTAGTATCTCGTGATTTTAGCGTTTCGATTTAACGTTTCGATAATCGAGATGATCCGCAATGGAACAATGCGGATGACTGGTTACACATAGGACGGTTCCTCAAAATCTGGTTACACGGAGAATGATCGTATCTGTGGTGGTGCTAATTAAACCTCCGTGACACCTCGAAAGCTGTGCGATACACGTGATTTGTAATGGTGTTCGTCGTTTACGAGAGCGTATCGAGGAACACCTGCGCTTCTGTTAATGAACTCGCTATGTTCCCATATCGCGATTGATCATCGATCAGTAGTTGAACATGGTCCGCTATCGGCAAACATCGCAACCCGAAAAGACGACGGTCCAGTTTACCACGTTATATTGTTCATAGTCGTGGAACCAGTTTAAATAAAAAAATCTAGACGCAAGGCATTTTTCGAATACATTTTTAAATCTGAAAATTTATATATACGGGGTGTCTCGTTTTAATCGATATATCTTCGAAACTATATATTGTATTATTGGGAAAATCGTATCGAACGAAACTGGATGGACGCGCCTTTTTTATTTTACGATTACCTTTGCTTCTTTTAACGCAACTGTACATTTTTTATACGCCATTCGATGTATTTTTCGATTCTCCGGAAAAACGTATCAAGATGCTTGGGTGAAAAAACGATTAGTTCGAAGGATATTTTAACTTTAGTCTTGTAAAACTCGTCGTATAAAAGACAAGGAAAGATGATGTGCTTCTACTCTATCTACATATGTTTCCCTTGTCTTTCTTAGACTCAATTTGATGAAATTAACAACATCGTCCTGCTACTTTGTGCCTTAGTACTTTTCTATTCACTTGTACTTTAGCGAATTGAAAATTGTATAGAATGGCGTATAAAAAAAAGAAATACCCTTTTAATGGAAGAAAGATCGCCCAGAGATCTGGGAAACTCTCGGGAACCTAGAGGAATCTGATTGCTCGTCGAAAGAAGTCTCCTCTTTCGAACAACGTATAGTTTGAAAGATATTTGCGCGAGTCTGATAAAAGAGAACGAGAAGACACTCTGCATGAGAAACTGAAATATTAATTTCTTAACTCTCTTAAAATGCAGCTCTTTCGAAAGGAATTACTCTTTTTTCAGCACTTGAAAATGCTCGCTCTCGCGAGAGAGAAAAATTGTAATTTTCGAAGCCTCATAGAGGCAGGAATTATTATACATTTGTTTCGTAATTATAGAATTAATGGCAAAGCGTGGATTGGATTTCGTATTAATTAAACTGTTACGCGTTGGTGCTACGTTTTATCTGTGCGAGAAACTTGATTCGATAAATTTTTTTTACGCGATGGGCTTAGATCGTAGAAGTAAATAACTTTATCAACCGTGATTTTTAATTAAGCCGATGTTAAAAACAGAGTAAAAGGTTTGTTACATCGATCGTTCACGAAAGCTGTTTTCGGTGCAAATAATACACGCTGCGCGTGTAATTCGAAACGTAATTATTTCACGAGAAAGGGAGAGAGAGAGAGATAAAAATGAACAGGTGTGTTATAATTCACCGTAATCGACAACGCGTGCATACATCAAATGCACGACGCAGATCGACGATTCAATCACATTGCAAACGAGGACCGTGTGAAAAATGCAGATCGTTCGCGCAGTTAACAAATCAAAAGATTATTTATCCTCAAAAGAGAATCTAAATTATCTGCATTCGTCATGCGCTCGACGTCGATCGATGATTCGATTTAATCGTAAAACGAGACGAGAACCATTATCGTGTGTCTTGGTAATATACGTGGCCGAAGCGATTCTGATAAAAACAGCTCTGTCATCCCGTTGACAAATTGAAAACTAAGTTCGTCGAAAAAGTAACGCCCGTGCTCGGTATACTTGATATCGTGCATCATCAATTCCATTTAACTCGCAAGAGCAAATAAACTTCATCGTTGGATAAATTCATCCAACAACCCGTCGTATATTAGTATTAATTGAAAACAATTTCCGCTATATCTTGCGATCAGTATTATATAGTTATACAGGGTGGGTGGTAACTGGTAGTACAAGCGGAAAGGGGGTGATTCTACGCGAAAAAAGAAGTCGAAAATATAGAATAACAATTTTTCGTTTGAGGCTTTGTTTTCGAGAAAATCGACTTTGAATTATCGCTCGGTACGTCTGCACTTTATCACGCCTCGTTGACGATCGACGTTATTTTTTTAATTTAAAAAATTTCAAAATTTTTAAATTTTTATTCTATGTTTTCGACTTCGTTTTTCGCGTAGAATCACCCCCTTTCCGCTTGTACCACCAGTTACAAACCACCCTGTATATTCATGTACGTGGATGCATTTATATGTCGCGTTGTTGTTACGCTGTTACATTTATATACGTCCGTTTAGTCGCAGTAACATCGATCATCAATCATAATTACAACCCAGAAACAATTTCGTTGTTAAACAAACATGTCCATTAGCGTGCACTGAATCAACTTCGATTAAAAACAACTCTTCCTGTATTTACTATCACCATAGAGGAGAATTTGCCTACCGCACGTATTACCAACAACTAACAATCCAATCATCTCACCGAAACAACATCATCGTCGTGCAAAGATACGTACAATATTATCCACGCGCATCGCGTCCTAAATATCTTCCATCTTGTCGATCCACGTTGCTTAAAAATCGATCTATCTTTTTTTACTTTCGTAAGCGTAACGCACGGACGAGTTTTGGTCGCTTGTTCGTCATCGCGCTCGTTCTTTTCAACTTTCCCTTCGCATCTGCGCATAAATGCTAATTACGTTTCTCCTTCCTTCAGAGAGATTCTCTGAAATGCATAAAGTTTTCGTTCGCAAACAGCTCCAAAGATAGCAACTTTTCAACGTCCACCTTTAAATCGAACCGTCGATTCGTCTCGCCGTCTTCGTCTTACGACCTTCCGATTCTACGATGATAGTCAGTGAAATCGGTTACTCCGAGACGTTCGATCGCGAGAATAAAAATGCCACAGTCAGAGACAGGATGACGTCCGAAAAAAAGGAGCGACGGTCTGGTCGGAAAATTCAAGGCAAAAGATAAACAAAGTGCCAGATCCCCCGGCTCGTAATCCCGAGATGAATTCGAGTGATCGCGATCGGGATTACGCGGCCATGTCACGTTATACTGTTGCGAAGGTTTTGCCGCGCCGCACGTCGGCCGTACACGCCGATCAATATCACGCCCCGAGGAACGACGCAGAGGGCCAACCAACAGGTGAAGTTAGATCGCGGAAGAGACGCCGCTACGAGGCCAAGGGGAGAATATAAAATTACCTGGCCCGGATAGAGGGTCGCAGAGTCGAGTCAGCTCGCCACAAGTCGCCCATTTAATGGACTCTGACCTGACTATGCTTTCTTATGGCTTTGCACGCGGACCGCTGTCGACCCAGCTTCCGGTTCCCGTGACGCGTCAACGACATCCTCCACAGCCGTTTCGCGGCTAATTTTATTTGGGAATAGAATTTTCCTTCCTTCCTCTCGTTTTCACCGTTCTTTTCCAGGATCGAGGAATTAGACGAACGAGATTTTCTCGCGCGTGTCGCGGATAATAACGTAATTGTTGAAATTCTTCTTATCGTTCTCCATTCTTTGCCGTGGGAAAATTGTTAAACGGAAAACAGAGAGCAGCGAGATTGGCGATAATCGAAGATATTTGCTCGACTTCTGCTCCTCTCTTTTCTTCCAAGTATCAAGGTTACCATTAACGCTGTGTCTGGTAGCTCGGCCTTCGGCAAATTGGTAAAGGAAAATCGAGCAACGAAAGATTATCGGCATTCGAGGTCGTTCGAGCTATTTGACTTTCTTCTTTTTCCCTGGAAGCGTTAAAAAGTTATCGCGCGCGTCGATCGTATTTTATAATTATCGGAAGTCTCTCTAGCGTTTCATATTTTTGTATCTGGAAATTGGAAAAACCGATGTGATTTCTCGTTATTACATTCGCAATTGTTAGAATTACTTTTCAAATTTCCCCTCCCTTTTCCCTTGAAACTTTAACGTATTAGCAAGATTCCCGCGTACGATCGTACCTCGTAATTATTGGAATTTTCCTTTTTCACAGCGTCGAACAATTGCAAACGTTGTTCCATTTTTCCGCAGCGAGTTTTCGTTACAAATATTTCCTCTCGTTCCCGTCTATGAAAAACATTTAGTAGCACAGCTGAATTCTATAAATTCTACAGCTGTGGAGAACTACGCGAAATAAAGAGCTGGACGAGACGCGGTAGTCCTTTTTCTTCGTTAGCATGCAAATCCGAAATTCTGTCGGGAACGTTGTCGGGACAAGTCGCGCCATTGGTCGGAGCAAACGCAGTTTGCTTGATTCTATCTATTTTTCTCGGCTGGCAAAGCTGACGGACGCCTCGTCCGTGCTCCCTTTTCGTTTCCGAGACTCGACGCCTGTCTGCTTAGTATGGTTGACGCGTCACGTCGCCGAAAGAAACTCGAAAAGAGCACCATTTGTCGCGAGAACGTCTTGCTCCGATGACCTACCTTCTCGTTGATTACTGTCGTCATTTTCCTATTTTCCAAACTCGGAATCCTCGCAGGATATTGTCGCAACACGAGTAAAACATTACGATGCGTATCGAGAGATCTAACGCGAAAGGGACGTTCATTTCGTTGAAGAGAAAAATTGGTGAAATCAAAGGATCGAGATTATGGTCACTCGAACATTGAGGATCAGATGCCGAGTATTTAGACTTTAAAACGATTTTTGCGACTGCATCGTGCTTCTCTACGTTTTAATTACACTCGCATTTAATTGCTTTTAATTTATTCGTAAACAACCTTTTTCACGCGCGATTACGTTAGTTCGTTAACGTTGTATTTTTGCGGGCAACATCATCTCGACGGAAGATAAAATTTCACGAAGGAAAAGCGGAATATCTGCGCGTTTCATTATCAACGTAAACGTAGGTTCGCGCGTTTCATGAAATCGTACGAAAGATATCGCGGCTTATCGTCTACTTGTTAATTACTAGGAATAACGATACGCGTAAAATTGACAGATTCGACGTGTATGTCGTTCGTAAACACCTTTGCGTACTTATTGGTTTCGATGTCTGACCGTAATCGTCTTATTTCACTCATATACCGACCCATTCGTTCACCGCCGCAATTACCACGTAAACATTTCCAACGACCGCGCTATAATTTCCCATTGAAAGGATAACATCGATGTGAATCTCCGCATCTCCCCAGTGATTATTTATGGCGACGAAAAAGACGAAACGATCGGCTCGCCATAGGATTTCGTTGCAACGGAGAATCGAACGAGGCGACGTTTTTCATCCAATCAAACGGCTAACACTTTTCAACCTGCGATCGATCCTTCGCATCTGTTTACAATTAATCGAATAAAGCTGGCGATAATGCTGTAAATATTATTTCATCGAGAACACGGTGACACGTTACAGGTGTTGCAATTGAAAGCCCTGCCGGGATTCCCACGAATTGTTTCGTCGTGCCTCGATCACGATCCTCGTTGTTGTTTTTTCTCTCCCTTCCGCCTAGTTTTCTCTTACGCGAACCGTTTACCCGGGGGAAATCGCAGGGGAAAAATACACAAACGACAAACCGTATGAATTATTATGGATGTATGGCTATTTTTAGAAATTGAAACTCGATTAATTCTATTCGCCACTGGACCCGTTCGATTTTCTTATTCCTGCGAATTCTCGTTACAGCTCGTTAAATATGGAACGGTCAATTAACCTTATAAATAACCAGCTATCGGTTGGTTAATCGTACTGCAATTATGCGAGCTACAATTGTGTATTAGATCGAGCGTAAAGTTCTATCCGTTTATTTTCACAGGCAAAGAAATTAATTACTTTGATCGAAATATCTACGTGCACCATGTCGTTTATAACTCTACCGACTACCCCCGTAAATTATTCATCCCGATGCTGTAAAATGTCTCATCTCTCTTATTCCAATACTTCTTCCAACGTTTCGACGACGTAGCAAATTAGAACGAGCGTCGAATTTCTTTCTAATCGGATGATTTTATGACCGATAAACTGCAGTTCCTCTGTCATGTAATTTAGCCTGCAGACGAGCTATTACAAGAACGAAAGGTTTGCCAGCGAAGCGACTGACCTATACCGCGGTCCAATAAATTCCACGATCTATTCTTCGACCTTCTACTCGAAGAACAGAAAAAGAAAGAACGCAAAGATTATTCTGGGTTTCTCGAACGAATATTTCGCCACCAGCTGAAAACCTCTTCGCCTAGCGAAAATACAACCATCGATAAAAATTGCACCAAACGCTGATAAATCTAACCCTGTGGCAACATTAAACCCGAATTATCCACACGTCGATTAAACGCCAATAACAGATTGGACAAAAAAGGAAAAGCGCAGAGGTGCGGTGATTTAAATAAAAATTGTTCGCGCATGAACGAAAGGTCAACTGGCCGGTCGCAAATGAGTGGGACGGAGAGTGCAGGAATTGCGCCACGAGCACTTTGTTATTTCACCTGGAAACGTAGAAAGCGTATCGCGATAGAAATTTCATGGAAATTCCACCAACGATCATTGCGCGTCTTCCTCGGGCGTTGCGTGTTTTCCAGCAACAGCGAAGAACAACAGGACCGAAGAGGATGTGAAAAAAGCGGTAAAGGGCAGAGATCGCACAAATAATGGGTCGATCATAGTTCGACGATGTACATCTCGCGCTCACGTATCTACTGGGTGGAACGAAAGTCACGTCGAAGGGCTAAAACTGTATGACGATGTTACTGGGAATTTTCATTTGGAGAATTCCCGAGGAAGATGGAACCTCAAAGAACGCGAGGCGAACTTTTATTTACGAACAAAATACGAAGTACGGAGATAATTACTTTTTTAATTTACGCTCGCTAATTGCAGCTCTAAAATTATCTTCCCCTCTTGTCCTTTTTCTTTTCTCTCTTTTTCTAGTTCTTGAATGCTTTCGAATCTAAGCAATTTACATTATCCTAGCTTTGGTCGAGTAGCTTCATTGGAATTGTTACAGCCACGTGATTATCCATAGAAGAGATCTTTTATTTATTATTGGATTCTTCGATTTCGTTCGTTCTTTGCTCGTACGATCTTTCGATGCTCGCTGTACACTTTTCGGCAAGACTTTGTACAAAGAAGAGAAACGAAGCGACGCGACGAGACGCATCGAAAGTTTCCGTAAGAAAGAATTGAAAATTTGCAGATTTCCGCGAAAATAGAACGACGTCGGTGCGATCGTCGACTTCTGGCGGAGGGGGAGGGGGGTAATCGTACAACTTTGATAAGCTTCTTTCCACTCGCTAAAACGAACGGGCGAAAAATCCGAGAAAGGAAAGAATTCGTATCGAAGGAATGGATATTGTTCCTGGTTTTTTGCTGATTTATCTTTCACGATGTTTGACGCATAAACTCTGTGAAAAAAAGTCCTATAACGGATAAATCGGAAAACGGATAAATAGAGAGAAATCCTACGTATTATTACGATGTAAAATAATGATATTCGAATGTCAAAGAAAATCGTTCGATAGACCTCGGGCAAAATATAATTATCGTTTCGTTGCTTAAATAATCGCATTGTGGAAACAGGGAACGGTTCTCCTCTTTGGAGTGTCGTATTTCGAACTGAGCCAAGTTATTTCAATGCACGCGAGAGAAAGGTTCAGTAGGATGAAAAAAAAAAAAAAAAAGTAAAAGAGGAGGAAAGCTGAGAAGTCACGAACAATGAGGTTTACCGACTCTTTGTCTTACAGAACTTTGCACACCGTACAGGATCTCAGCTACGCGTTATATTCCGCTATCGGAACGCTTCTTCTTTCGTAACGGCGTTTTAAAACCAACAAATTCCATAGCTGTTTCTAGAAATTACACAGCATCAAACGACCCTTCTTCTTACTTTTCCTACGAGCAAAGCACAGAGAAGAGATTCGTCGTTTCGCATTTCGAAATGAACTCTCCTGAAATTTCTCCTTCGCTGTTCCTTACATCTCGCGTTTCTTCAAGCAGAGATGCTTAAAAAGAATCAGCGGCGTTTTCAAACCGCGACGGCTATCTTATTCGCGATATTCTAAATCTTACGCCGAGCAAGATTATTCGCAGGTCAAACGACGATAAAATGATTAAAATTGAAAATACCTTGCATCGAGCAACTCATTATTTCTTCACTGTGATCGTTGCGATATCTCCGTGGCGTTAAAACTCGACTAACGACGACGAAAAGGGAGTAACGTCGCGGGCTAACGAGGTAGGACAGCCACGTATCGAGCGTTCGAAGCTTCCGTCGCCGTGAAGACGACGTTTAGAATTCCTTTTCTCCCCGTTTTACGTACGTACGTTCGAGTCGTAGAGACGGAAGAAAAGAAGAAAAACGACTAGAAAGCGGTAAGAAGGCGCCAGGACGCTTTTGTCACGCAATTTTCACGGCCTGTACAACGGCGCGGGTATAGAGGCAGTGGGAGGGGAAATCCGATAAAGCTTTTTGAACGCGTTCCTTTTTCATTTTGTCGCGAATCGTTGCCGAGAACCGTCAACGGGAAGCAAAATGCGATTTAAAGGGAAATTGAAGGAGTTCGTAGGGTGGATATTTCTTTTAAGAACCGAAGCAATACAGCGCGTGAAAAATGTATTTTAGATTTAGGCCGAACCAGCGGGAACGTCTCTGTAAACAGAAATTCCACCTGTGACGCGAATCCTCGCATAAATACAAATGTAAGACGTTATATCTCCTAATCAGATTCGATTTTCTATTTCCGTTGCGTCAAATAACTTCAGTTTCGGAATAAAAGGTATCGCGATGATTTCATCCCTGAAATTGATTGCCCTCGGTCGCTGCTTTATTTCTATCGTCCCGTGTCGCTGGTGCGTGCGTTAAAGAAACGAAGGCAGCGACAGAATCGATGTTATCGACAGGTAGATTCGAAACGCGGATACGGGCGGCATCGGGAAATTGGACAGCAATTGTTTAATTGTTTAATTTCGTTGAATCGCCTGATTATGTCACAGGAAGCCGCGTTGAAGCATTTCGAACGATTTTTTCGAAAAATTGACCGATGGATTTCCACGATATTCCCGTTACTCGCGTATCGATCGCCGCGCGTCAATTAAAATTAACAATCAGCAAAGTCACGGTAGAACGTTCCCAGAGAAAATCCACTCTCGGGGCAGACCTGTTTTCCGTAATTTCCTTAACACCGCAACCAGCTACGACTATCATCGCGGTCCTGCTAATAAAATGTCAAATTCATCCGACAGCTTATACGGACGTCGCGAAACGTTCATGGCGCGCATGGTCATTTTTCATAGTCGTTTTTTGCCAAGTCCATATTCGCGCAAATGACTCGCGACTCTCGTATATTGTACATCTTCGAATTGATTTGGCCGATACGTCGATACAAATAGCCACGTGTCGTTGCAGCGGCAATAAAATCTGAAAAAGCTTCGTATAACGGAAATAACGTGCCCACGATAGCTTTTTATGGCGGATGTTGCAGCATTTTCATAGGTCACCGTAGCTGCTTATTGAAAATGAAGATTAATATCGCGAGGGAAAAAGGAGAAAAAAGAAAGGAAAAAAAGATAGGGATACGTGTGCAAGGGGTATTCCTGCGACCTAATTGCTAAATCCGTTGCAAAGCCTGACGCACGATAGATCGATATCGGTGATTCGATACGTTCGTGGATAAACAGGGAATATTTAGCTAACCCGAGCGAGCGAAAGGGAAACTCGTGTCTGCACGAAAAGGAGGAAAAACCGGAATCAAAGTCGCGGGAAAAAAATATCCGAAACTTTTTGCTCTTTCCTGGTTCGGTCACCGACGCGATGAAAAAAAAAGGAGCAAAGTAACGAAACACGCTGCAGAGAAATTGATAAAAATCGCGTGCACGGCGAGCACACAAACTGCGGGGTTGTTTGTTTTGCGCATGTCGCGTCGCGTACGATCAATCGTTTGTAATTTGATTTTCTACGAAAATTATTTTCGATTCATCGATACGCGCGCTCCGTCATTGCGGATCATTTACAGGTACGCGTGATTCGGTTTAAGAATCGAAACGGATAGGACGAACGAAACGGTTCGTTGCATAATTCAAGGGAACACGGGAAAACGAGCGAAATATGTCGCTGAAAATAAGTCGTCGATGGATTATTCGGCACTAGCTTGAGTAAATTCTTCTTTACTTTTTCGTCAGCATTTCTACCAATTTGATTCAGCCGTTGGTTTTTTAAGAAAACTTACTCCGGACTTATATTGACTTGTCTACGACGTTCTTCGAATTTTGTTCGCGAATTAACCGAAATATATTCGTAATAAGAATCCCTCGACTTTCCCGGCTTATTTACTTTGCGCATACATTTTTCGTTTCGCTCGTCTACGAGGCTAAATTTCTGTTAGATTTTAAAGCGAAAGAACTTTCGTACTATGCGTTCTAGGGGACAATAGCGACGGTACAATACGCTAAAGAAATATGCTTATTCCCCTTTCTTCCCTCGATCTTTGTACGTTATTAAATCTTACTTTGGCTTTGCTCTGGATTTCTCTAGCGTAAAAGTGGTGTAAGTAAAAAGTTGTGGGAGCTTCTCGGGAAGAGAAGTCGAGTGTCTGCTACTTGTTCCGTGGCACTGTTATCGCAACATAAAGAACCCTTTAAAAAATGTAAACTAAAAAAAAGAAAAAATACCTTCAAAGGTTGAAAGCCAAATTCGAGATATTAGGAAACCAAAGAGCGATTCTCTCGAAATACGGAGAACATGTAAAATAAATCGTACAAAGGCGATGCAAGCTCGTAAACGCGAATACTTTTATAACAATCAAAATTATATGGGTGCGCGCATTCGAAAGGAAGAAACGGAAAAAGGAACGGGACACGTAGATGTAAAAAGTTTTTCGTAAGTTCGCCAGCTTCTCCGGCTTAACGATACTTTATGGCAATAAGAACGCAAACAATTTTCCAAGCGCAAACAGGGTCGAGCATGCTCGAAAGTCATCCTTACAAATGAACCTACTTATTCATTCCCATGAACAAAACGAAGGAAACACGGCCAGAGGAGAAACTTCTGAAAAATCACGGCTTCCTCGAGCATACGCAACGTCCAGCGCGTAACGTACGGTTCAGGGACGAAACAAGGGTCGTAGAACCCGACATCGGCAACCTCCGCGACTATTTAAGCGAACAACGATCTTCTTTGGGTTCGTACAACGTCCTGATGTTCGACCATTTCGCTGAGATAGCGAATCGTTGCGAACGCTGGGCCGTGCAAGTCATGAAAATCGATAATAACGATTCGGAGTCGTGAAACTTTTCGGCGTCAAAGCGAGCCGAGCTACAGCATCCTCGATGTTGTTGAATCCTGGGCATCGAGAAGGATTTGCGACGTGTCGGGAAGTTTGATGCGAGAAATTTCGAGAATGCGCGACTGATATTGATCGACCAACTGTGGCCAATCTATGGGTCAATGGGAAATTTAAACGAGGAAAATGTAAAGAACGACTATGGTATGAAAGGATAGACAAGATACTCGTTGTAATATCAAAGAATTAGTTGTAATATTTAAAAAAAAAAAAAGAAACTTGTTACGTGTTCTTTGTTATTCGTGCGCCGTTTTTTAATCGCGTCGGATCATTCGCAGAGCGAGCGAAGGCGTTGTCACGTAATAAATGACGAGGTAATATATATATAATGTAAAAAAAAAGAGAATGAACAATAGCCCGTTCGTATACTTTATTCACAAGGCGAAGTTACACTTCAATAGCAAAATACAGACTGACTTACTGACAAGTCAGGACTGGGATCTTTACCTCCTCACTATGATTCACATATCTCACGGGTGGGAATCCGGCTACTGTCTATTCTCACTGCTATCGCATGACCAGGTGTTATATGCATATCCTGAGGTCGGCGGATTCCTGGCTTCTGGGCGACGTTACAACGTCACGATCGATATCGAAAATTTTCGGAATCGTTAGTTTGGGTATTTTAAGTTAAACTCGATAATGGTGGCTTTTATACGATTTCAACAGTTTTACGTTTCACAGTTTGACGAATTAGAACGCAAACTGTTTTATTAACGTTAACGAATCGAACGAGCGTCGCTATTGGGACTTCGATAAATCCCGAGATTTTAGTCTGTCGTAACATATTATTCCATTTCTTTCGCTATCGGCGGAACAAATATATTGTGTTAGGTTGCGTTCGAAGCTTGTCTCAATAAAAATACGTTCGTGTACATAAATTGCGGATTATGAATGTTCACGATTAGGAAATAAAAATAAAATGCGAAAGCACAAAGAAATTGTGAGAACGATTTTCGAAGCTACCTTTGCTACTCGCAATCGCCATGAAATAATTGGAGTAGCACGTCTGACCACATAGCTTGATATCGGCTTGTACTACTGCCGTTTGCTTTCAAGCTATTAAAATCGATCGTTAAAATTAAGGAAATGAAAATTATCGCGATCGTCTAGGACGGTAGCAAATGCAGGTTAAACGCAATGTTCGAACGTATTAATTATCAGATATGCAAGTTAATTTAATAATTAATTCCATTAAACCTAGTACTCCCTAATAATTCCGTAATAATATAACGATCGTATCATCGGACACGCTGAACGTTACCAAAACAAATAATCGAGAATATCATCCGTCATTGTTATCTAGTAATTGCACATGTATTATTGTTCGCTTCTACCACTGACATTTAATTTATACATGTTTCTATGAAGTCACATCCGACCAACTGTTATTACATGGATACACGCGTTGCCTCAAATTACAAAATCATTGGCAATGATGCGTCACCTGTTCGAAAGGCAAGTTGCACAGAGCCGAGATACTAACCGAGATAACGTCCGAGAAACGTTACAAACCTCGTCGTGACCTCGGGGTCACCAATATCGACTGCAAGTACCTCGAGGTCCTCGGTATCAGCACGCATGATCCGACACTTGTTATCTACTCGTGGCACAATTGCTATCAATAGCCTTGCTCCTGCGTTCGAATGCACGAATCTGCACGTGTCCCATATCGTTGGCCATAGATTCCGATAGCACAGTCTTTACTCGCATCTACCTTCGCTGCTTCTTCCACTTATACAGGGTGTAACCGAATAACACGAACAAGCGAGCAGGAGGTTTCTGATGAGAAAGTAAAAAATTGTATTCTCCATTTTCGACTTATTTTCGCAGGTAGAACGATATCCTACAGATCGTCTAATTCTGTCTAGTCAGGAATTTGCCGTGTTCACGTGTGCTTGATAAATTTTCAAACTCAATTGGAAACTAAACATTAATACTAGAACTACCAGTTGTTAACACGAAGCTATTTCTACCAAAACCAGTGAAAATGACTTTTGACTGGTCTTTAAAAAACACGTTGTAATGGAATATTTTTATATTTATTGATTTATTGCCTTCTTACAGAAGCAATTCCATGTTATGTAGTACATTTTTGGTATTATTAACCCATCTGGGACTATCATCTCTAAACGAGGGTTTATAAAATTGTAGATACAGTGATTTTGACTGGTGTGGTATTGCTAGCGTTAGCATCTAGCGATCCAGCGATCGATCCGGAATTTTTCTGATAACCGATATCGTCGTATCGAATGATACGCGGCAAAAATTTGAAAAACGCGTGGCAAGTTGTAGAAAACGAGGAAACTGGTTAATTAGGGTTCGATGAACAGATTGCAGCACCCTTTTACACTTCGACGAGTACCAGTCATTCTCACTGGTATTGGTATAAGTAGCCTTGATGCAAAATTATTTTCAGTTTGAATACATAAAAAACAAAATAAAACTCGTTATATTATTCTTTTGGTTATCGTTGCGAAAGTCATTACATCATTGCGGGAGAAGAAGTAGGAATTTGAAAATAAAATTGTAAAACCAGTCAATTTGAGTGGTGTGGTAGTTCTAGTGTTAAATGAGCAAATTTTATCGCATATTTCATTCTTATTTTTTCATAAGGAATATTTCACGTCTGTTCTCGTTTATTCAAATTCATCGAACTCCATCTTAAACCCGAGTAACGTAAGAACGATAGGAAGAGCGCAGTTGAAATATCCCGAATAACGTACGAATAAAGCGTTAAAGGGTTGTTCCGCGCGTACTCGTCTGGAAAATACTGCACCGTTAGATTTTCGCACGCGGAGCGCTTCAAACGCCTGTCTCCGAGAGGAAAAAAAACGAAATTTTAATTAATCGAACGGCACGCACGAGCTGCCACCATAAACCACCATTTTTCCGCTCAAATCTCTCGCGATTCTCTCGCACGATCGCGAATCGATCTCGCGTCCAGATCCGAAAAGTACGGTTAAACTCTCTATCACTTTACAATTTTCATACGAGTCTGAAGTTCGTATCAGCTCGGTCCGAAAATGAAAATCCTCGTTGATGAAACGGGCGAACTAGTCGCGCCGCTCTGAAAAACGACCGCGTGTTCGAAAGGATAGCTCCTTCACAGAGAAAATACGCGAACGAACAACGTTCTTTGACTTGCGTAATCACGAGAATGCACGGTCCGACGCGTGTCTTGATCAACGTGATTCGGGATTAATAAAACCATGGTGGATAGCGCGGCCTATGAGAATCTCGCACTACGAATTGGCATTTTTCCCCTCGGGCCTATTCTCGAGCATCCAGCTGGATCGAATCTCGATGAGAATCCACGATATAAACGAGACGAACGTGCAACCGGATGCGGATAAAAAAAGAAGAGCCATGCTCGTGATGGATTTTGATCGGAAATATGATGCCGACGTTACGTGAACGGAATGAGCTGCAAAGAGGATCCTGTCCCGCCATAGGAATTACCCAGCGTGTGCGGTGAATGGAAACGCTGCGTGCACAGCGACAGCGATGCAATTTCTTGTTTAGGTTTTCCAGTTTACCTTCTTTTCCTCTTTTCTAGGTTCCCTCGTTTCTCGGTTTTCAGTTTTTCGCCGGATTTTAGGCTGATGACGTTATC
This sequence comes from Bombus vancouverensis nearcticus, assembly GCF_051014615.1. Lineage (NCBI taxonomy): Eukaryota > Metazoa > Arthropoda > Insecta > Hymenoptera > Apidae > Bombus > Bombus vancouverensis. Next base: position 9,718,221 of record NC_134920.1, read on the forward strand.
AGTGGAAGATGGTACCGCTATTCTTAATTAAAACGTGCGATCCAGATTAAGGACTCTTAGTTTCTCTTTCTGTCATCCTTGCTTCCTTTATTCGGTTTAATTAACCCGTTATTCGACGATCTAACATGGATGTAGCATGAGTTTTTCTAAGAAGGTTCTCGAATTTGACCAACTTTTAGGTAAAACACCTGCGTATCGTCTAAACTCGAACTGGAAATATTGTCTAATCTTATTTGTTTATCTATCGTTTGTTTATCAGTACGGTGATGGATCCTTCGGTGTCTAAAATAGCGAGCACTAACTCCAAGTTTTTATTTAAGGTTTATAGCGAGCTAATTTTTTTAAGGAAGCTCACAGAATTCAGAAAAATGTCGACGATTTCGCTAACGACGTTCGCGGTTGAGTGAAAGTCTCTCGATACGATCGAAGTTAGCAAAGATAGTGTCGATATGGAGCGCGTAAGATTTGAATAGTCGAAGAATTTCTGGATAGTGAACGAAACCGATCGAAGATTTTAAAGACGAACGTCGGCTCTGCTAAGAGCCGAGCCTCAAGTTTCAGGCACAAGTTTCAGGCACCTTGCACCCATAGCTTACCGATAATAATCGTCGTAATTTTTCGTATATTTCGAAATGTACGACAGCCATTGCATAGAATAATTTCTAGCCGGCAGCGCACCTGTTCGAATTCACTTGAACGTACGCGCTCAGACAGCGACGCGTACACTCGGATACAGGTAGGTTTCGCGAACTAATTGACAATATAAATGCAAATTCTCTCATAATAAAGATCTTGCATAATAAGGGCGCAACATTCTCCAGTGAAATATAACCACCGACCACGGCAAATACCATGGTGGATCACATTTCACCGGGGAAATTTATTTTCAGCTGGCAAACGCAGCGCATCGAACTGTTTGCTCCAAGGAAGATTTATCGCGAAATCATACAAACAAGCCATTAAATCGGTCGTCGATACTGGATTTCTAAAGGTGTGCGAGGCTTTCAACGTGAATCAATCCGATTTAAATATTAATAACGTTATTCGCGTATTGTAACGAGCGTTCGAAAGGAATACGAGTGAAAATGAAATATACAAACGCAATTTCACGGCGCCGCTGCGGCAAATTCTATCGGTTCGTACGCGCTTCATTTTCTTCAAACCGTTCTTCTACGATCCTCTGTCTACCGTGTCGTTTCGTCGTTCTCGTCGACTTTCAGGAAAATAACGTAAATGGGCTTCCCGGTTTTACGACCCCTCTAATTAGAGTATTCTCGACCGGTGACATAATACGTGCACTGTTCTCCAAGTCAAAGGAACCAGCGACTGTAGATACAACGTTAGCTTCTTTCGCCAGTCACCGTTCAACGTTTCTCCGCTTATTTCTCATGCTAATTTCCTGACACCGTGCGAAACAAAAATATTCGTTGGCTTCTCGGTAAACGTTCGAGTAACGAGCGTGGCAAATGGCGAATTTAATTATTCAACTGCGATCAATCACCAGAGGTTGTAAAAGTAGCTTCGTTCATATATAATAGCTTAACGCTTCACATCGATTCTATAAAATCGTCGTCGAATCAATGAGGATTGTTTCACAAGCTTTTCACTTTTAACAAGTTTTCTATTATTTAGATAGTCGATGTAAATTTTTCTATTTCCGACGCTGCGGTAATAACAAAGATCCGAAGCTGATTGTTCGAAAAGCTGCCTCACAGACTGACACTTTTTTTTTTATTTTTTTAAGAGGAAACCAACGATGCATTTAATCTTCCAGCTTGGAAGACCTAAACGCTCGATCGTTAAATTGTTTTATACGATTTATAGACGTTTCGCTGAATCGACCACCGCGAAACTTGTATTTGGCGAGCTGATGAAACGATACTCCGCGCGACAACGCTTCAGGGCTGTACGAGAAAGCTCCCCGGAGAGTTTTTATGACGACATTCGGCCCAGGTAGATCGGCTCGTATCAAGGAATTTTGAAGTTTACGGTTGGCTAATAAAAAACCTATGAAATCCACGGCAAAACAACACGAATATATTCTACTTAAGACGAGACGCTGTTATCGTCGCCGGCGAACTTATCTCACGCGCAACGAACGTCTGCCACGCGTACAAGAAATTGAAATATTCTTCGACGGAACGTCCCACGTTTGCTCGATTTCATTTTGAAAAAGAAAATACTCGAGGAAATTATCGACGATCCGAAGCGCGCTTCGGCGTACGGTTTAATCTCGTAAAAGAGAGCAACGAAATGGGAATAAAACCGTATGAACGAGCGGAAAACGAATCGTTAACATCGGTTAACACAGAGAAGCGTGATATAAAAATATAAATGCGATTGCTCGACCAATTGATTAACTGCGGATTGCGTTTCTTCGATTTAGAAATTCCGACTGAAGCTCGAACAAAGCTCGTTCCGTTTTTCCAAATCGAAGCACGCGTTTTCTCCTTTACGCGTATCGTTTCCGAGCAATGCATGCGCCTTTCCTTTCGATGACATTTCGCCATCTTCGTGGTAACTTGGTTATTCCATCGACGTACAATTGCTTAGTCCTCTGAGGAAAAGAAACGTTCGAACTGGCGTTTCCAGTCTCCCAAAGGGGACAAGTTCTTATCGTCGAGGTAGTTTTGTAACGAGCAGAATAAGCGATAGTCTGAGCGTGCAAGATCGAAGGAACATGGTAGATGGGCTGGAACATCCCATTCAAGTTGCACCAATCTTTGTCGCGTGACGATCGACACGCGTGGTCTTGCATCGTCTTGGTGAACCACGTTCCAACTTGTTCGTTTTACGCTCTGCGGTTGACTGTTGACCGATCGACGATACCGCGTTGGACGAATTAACTCGAGGTTCATAGCGATTCGTCAAGCTCGGACCTATTTCCCTGCGAAATTTGTTACTTTTGTTACTTTTGTTGTTACTTTAAGGGGGTATTCTGGTCTAGAGGCATGAATTTCGGGCGATTTTTGAAGCTCTGTACAAGCGAAACAAAAAATATTTTTGCTATCCTTCTTTTTAGCATTTGTTTATCGATATTTCGAGATTACGTAAAAAAATCACTGAAAAAAAAACTCAATATTTAAAAAGTTACGAGCTGGCAAAGTGGGTGCTGCCAAAAAGATGGGGTGTCGTGGCGTGCATGATATCAACCCCTCTGGTCATCCGAAACGAAAAATGCGAACGGATTCTTAATTAGTATGGACGCCGCTATCGTCCGAACCTTGGAAAAGTCAATACAACATTTTTTCACAAAATGACGGCCGTTTGAAAAAAAAATTTCTTATTTCGCGCGTTTCTTTGACAATTCCGAACGTTTAAAAAATAGCAATATTAAAGATTTTGAGCTGAGCGTGGTCCGGACGATAGAGGAGTATATAAGGAATATTCAGACCAAATTTAAAATAAATCGGTTCGTTAGAATTTGAGATATCGTGCACGCCAACTCGAAAAATGTAGTTTCGAGAAAAACGCGTTTAAAGTTTTCAGACAAGTTTACTCGGACTACGTCTACCGTCTGCTGTTCATTGGACCGGAGCAGATGCTGCGTCACAAAAATGGCTGTAACTCATAAAATAATTGAAATTTTGAAAAATCCTTTTAATCGCATATTCTCGAATGTCTAAACTTTGGAAATATGAAAAAAAAATTCTCGATTTTTTCAAATTTCTAAGCCAAAATACCCCCTTAATTTATGGCTACCTTACTGCTGCTGTTATTTAATCGCTATTAATCACTACCACCAGTATCGCTAGTATTAGCCGCGTTTCTCACCATTACAGATATCGTTTCAATTCTCCACCTTCAGCGCACGTCTGGACACGCGTGTCGTTTGGAAATCTTCAGCTTTGCAACGGCAATCACGCGTTTCGAATCTTGCGGTTCGCGAAGTTGCCGAGTAAAATAACGTAACGTTACAATTCGTTACATTGGGACAGTAGCACGAACTCGAAAAGTTCAATTTCCACGCGTTTCGAATCTTGGGGTTCGCGAAGTTGCCGAGTAAAATAACGTAACGTTACAATTCGTTACATTGGGACAGTAACACGAACTCGAAAAGTTCAATTTCCAGAGCACACGCGGGATTGGATATTTTACGAATAACTTCCTTAATAAGCCCGATGAATAACGCATAGATGGAGAAACAAGCCAGAGATTCGAGTCTCCTGGCTGCAACTTTCTAGCTTGCTTATCTTTTCATGGCATCAAAAGTACCGTTCCGCCAGATGAAAATCGTAAATTCCAGTGGCACGAATAACTGTAAAAATCGATAAGGGAAGGAAAATGTCCCTTGCCTCTTATCGGAAATCCCCAAAGCGAAACAATTCCTCCGACATGTCGCTTTTTATGGATGTCGGAAATGAAATATACATGCAGATAAAGAAATTGCCGGTACTTTAGTCGTTGAATCTGGTTTCTATTTGAGAATGATAATTCGCGTGCACCGTTAGGGTAATTAGAGCGTTAGCAGCGAATTCCACTGTCCATGTAGCGTTACATCAATGTTTGATCGAAGGGTTTTAGGATATTGGAAAATTGGCAATTTAAATAAAATTGAGAATTTCGATTATTCGAAGATCCGGAGGATGAAAAATTCAGAGGTTTAAAACCTCGAATCTTCGAAAGGAGAAACGATAAATCGATGGTATTAAAATTCACAAGTTTGAAGGTTGGAGAGTTTGAAAGTTTAAAAGCTTGAATATCCAGAGATTAAAGATTCAAAGATCGAAAAGTTGAAAAGTCCGAAAATTCTTACTTTCGACAGCAGTGGCAAACAAATGAAAAAAAGGAAAGTGGGATATTTTTGCCTTTGACGAAGCAAATCTGAGAATCAATTTCTCGCGGCTGGATCAAAAAACAGCCGCTGTCGTAAAACGAGGCCGGTGTACAACCAGTCTCCACTGAGATTGCATCGCAGAAGTTGCATTGTTCATTCGATCGCGTATAAACAATGCAAGTGTTAATTTAGAGGCGAGCCATTGTAATTAGAACGGGAAGCTATGGCGGCCCGACGAAAATACACGAGACGGGACGACGCCGCAGCGTCACGATATTTCCCATGTGCATTTTCCGCAGCCTAGCTTTCCCTTCGTTGTTATTTTCCAGCTGTCGTTTCGTTTCCCAACAAAATTCCTTCTTTTGAACCTGTTACGTGTCTATTCGTAAGAAGCTTACGTTTCATTCGTATCCGATAGACGTTGAAACTTCCTTTCTAAGATTATTTCGAGTACGTTTCGAAGCACAAGACTGGCGAAATCAATTTTATACGCGAACGTAGCGAGTGTACGATCGTAATACCCTCGGACCGATGAAATTTTGAAAAGCCCGCGTTAAAATTCTGACGTCAAAGAATTTCCAGATAAGAATAGTGGCGCCGGCGTGATATAATTTCGCAGGGAGGAGAACGAAGAAAGTCCAATTTTAAATAATCGAATATGTTGGTGGAATGAACGTTAGTTTCGAGAAATGAATCGTCGCGGAATTTCTATCGGATGAAAAATTGATCCGTTTGCTCGATTTAATTTTCAGCGAAACCGTGCGAGTCTACGTATTTGCAGCGATGTTAATTACGTTCAGATTTCATTTTCCGAGAATAGATTGAAAATAGGAAATTATAGGAATGATGATTTTAAACAAACGAACGTGTACAATCGCGTGTACAGAACTTTATCGTAGTTCCATTTGAACTCTCGATTATTTCAACAGCGACGCGTTACAGCCGTTACGTCTCGATTTTCCATCGCCGTTGAAACTTTGTGTTCTTAGCTCGCAAACGAATATGAAAAGCGACACGTTGAAATGACTTTAATTCGTCTTTTAACCGAAGAAATATCGATCGCATTCTCGGAAGTTGTTACGTTGTCTGCGACTTCAAAGCGAATACGAGTCGATGTAAAATGATAAAGTAACGTTCGGCCAACTTTTATTTCCACGTTGAAAAAGTATCGATCGATCGTTCTCTACTCGTGAACTAGTTTCCATCGTGGAAATACGTGATTTACGACGAAACGTTTTATATTTATTGCCGTGTTCCTTTCTTCCATGCGGCTCTTACAATCTGAACGCGATAAAAATAGCTAGGAATATCCAAAAAGTAATTTCAACAGATCAGAGTTAACAAGACGGTCGGATGGCGATCACGTTACTTAAACGCTGCAATATCGTTAACTCGCGTACATCTTACGATCGCTGGTAACGCGAGATTAATAACTTAATGAGGTAAGTTGGAATATAGGTTATTGCAATTTATGCAAATCTAGTGACTGGTATTAACGTGACACGATGCATGAGATTCTTCATCAACAGCAGACCTATTATGGAATTTATTAATTGAATTGCATAAAATGGTACGAATACGCGTGATTCTTTCCATTTTCACATTTTTCTTTCGCGTACTTTCTTACTTTCACGTGAGTCGCAAGCATTGGGAATTTCTAAAAATTTATAAAACGAATCAGGCAGACTAGATAAGAGATGCTTCTAATCTTCCCAAAAATGATGAATTTACATTTTCCAAATCGAGGAGCGTACAAATATTAACGCTAGAACGAAGCTATTTCCACCAAAACCAGTGAAACTGACTTTTGACTTGTCTTTAAAAAACACGTTGTAATGGAATATTTTTATATTTATTGATTTATTACCTTCTTACAGAAGCAATTCCATGTTATGTAGTACATTTTTGGTATTATTAATCCATCTGGGACTATCGTCCCTAAACGAGGGTTTATAAAATTGTAGAAACAGCGATTTTGACTGGTGTGGTATTGCTAGCGTTAGCATCTAGCGATCCAGCGATCGATCCGGAATTTTCCTGATAACCGATATCGTCGTATCGAATGATACGCGGCAAGAATTTGAAAAACGCGTGGCAAGTTGTAGAAAACGAGGAAACTGGTTAATTGGGGTTCGATGAACAGATCGCAGGACCCTTTTACACTTCGACGAGTACCAATCATTCTCACTGGTATTGATATAAGTAGCCTTGATGCAAAATTATTTTCAGTTTGAATACATAAAAAACAAAATAAAACTCGTTATATTATTCTTTTGGTTATCGTTGCGAAAGTCATTACATCATTGCGGGAGAAGAAGCAGGAATTTGAAAATAAAATTGTAAAACCAGTCAATTTGAGTGGTGTGGTAGTTCTAGTGTTAAATGAGCAAATTTTATCGCATATTTTATTCTTATTTTTTCATAAGGAATATTTCACGTCTGTTCTCGTTTATTCAAATTCACCGAACTCCACCTTAAACCCGAGTAACGTAAGAACGATAGAAAGACCGCAGTTGAAATATTCCGAATAACGTACGAATAAAGCGTTAAAGGGTTGTTCCGCGCGTTATATCGTTCTTTTAATTATCGCTGCGAAAGCCATTACATCATTGCGGGGAAAAGATATAACACGAAGTAGAAATTTGAAAATAAAATTGTAGAACCAGTCAATTTGACTGATGTGGTAGCTCTAGTTTTAAAGCAGCGAGGTTTCGGTATTTTTGCAGCTATAAATCTCTTCAACATCGAGCGTACGCGATCTACAAACGTCTTTTTTCTTCAACGCGTTTCATGATCGACGATACGACGGAATTTAATGGTAGAGAACCTGATGCTTCGCTGGAAAATAAACTATACATGTACATGCACGCGTATTAACGTAATAGTATTTATTCAAACTATTTCTCCGACAATAACTCGTACCCGAAGTATTTCTACTATTCGTACTATTAATAATATTTATCTTGATGGAGATCGAGATTTGTAATACCTCGAACTACCATAAAGTCGGACTCTTTCTTTCTTTGAACGAGCATAAAATTGGAAAAAGAATGGACGAATCTACGAATAATTCGGCTTGATCGCGTGTTCCTTTGAAAGAAACTCGCATGAATAAAAGATCGATGCAAATGTCTCGATGCTGCCATACGTTCGAGTCGTTGGAGACGCGCGACGATTCATCGATTAACATTATCGTCACGTTCTCCATCGATCGATGCCTCTCGCTGAGCAATTAAAACCGAAGATGTCGGAGCCTCTTCGAGACTGTTCCCCTGAAATTAAATTTCGCCTCCCGCCACCTACGTCTCGAACGGTTGAAAAGCCGCGGATTAAACGCGAAAGAACCTCTACGACGTGACAGACTCGAGGAAATTTATTTCCACGTCAGATTCCTTCCCTTTCGGCTGAAGAGAGACACGCGACAGAGTAATTGATTAATATTCGCCGGATAGTATCGTTACCGCATGATTATATTTCGCTGATCGAAAGCATTAGGTCGTCCGGAAAGTTCCTTTCGTTTTACAAGGAAATAATGGACACGCAATATTTTTCGTTTCATATTATTTTATCGAATTACGTACGATCCATTTTGTTCTATCGAGATAAAAATCACAACGTTTGACAGATTGGCTTTTATGTTTGTAGAAAAATGCGTGGTTGTAAAAGACGTGTCTGTAAAAGAAAGACACTTTCCGGACAACCTAATACGATGCTGACGGACAGTGGAAAAAATGGTCCGTTTGTTTGTTCGTTATTTAGAGGAGAGCCGTATGTGGAAATATTTCATCGTGTTTACCACGAAGCACAACTGCTACTTTTAAAGCGATTAAAATATGATAAAACCGCAGAGTCAAAGTTCTAATTAGAATCGCGAAGAGTTTGACGAACGTAGAAACGAAAGGAATCAATTGGAACTTGCTACAAATTAAAACACGAACTCACAGGCGCGTTAAAAATTTGATGAAATTCGTTTCTGTCTTATGAACTTATGATCTGTCTTATGATCTTATGAAAAATGTTAACTACTGTCGAATAAAACAGTAAAAAAAGCAATGATGGCATAAAGAAACTGTTACGAATGCGTCGTTGCGTCTGAACAATACGAAACCATCGTCAGTACGTTAGATGCACCTAACTATATTGCTGGCTCGGAAAGTTCGTTGCAAGTTTTAAAGAATTTGGTAAAAAATCGTATTAAAACCTGAGAGATTGTGCAACGATGGAATATTGAAGTGGCGTGAATGACGAAGAAAGATCGTGAAAGAAAATGGCACCTATGTAACTCGGTAAAAGGTATATCGAATGGAAATGTAAATCGGAACGAACTTTCCCACCGACCTTTCGAATTTTTCCAATCGCTGGAAAAATACGCGACAATTCAAGCTATATGCTTCTCAGGGTACACTCGTCGTTTCGTTTTATATTCGCCTCGTTGCTCGCGCCGAAACTCGTTGATTCGATTAAACAGCGATTTCCTGTAATATTTAGCTTGGAAATACTTTAGCCTGATTAGAGGCTGCAAGTTTTCCGTATTAAGTGGTCGTTCCACGAGCTCGCCGGCAAACGACCAACATCCAAACTTTATCGTAGTTTACATGGAACTTAAGCGACCGATTGGTAACGAGATAATAAACGAGCCGCAAACCACAACGAGATAATGAGCCAGTGTAACGTGCCAACGTCGACCAAGCGAATCGCGATTCGTAGAACATCATTGACGCGAAATCTGCATCAAACCGGTATGAAAATGTAGAACGACCATGTGATCGATGGATTCGCTGGATCCGCGAGCTATTTAGAAACGAACCGATGAAAGTTTAACCGGAGGGTAAAATTGACGAGGCTGTGGGAACGTTTGCCCGAGCTTTAGGCGCTGTTTCGTGGCTTGGTGAATCGAACGATCGACGAAACTCGAACAGGCGACGGTTTACCGCTTCGTTCGTGAAGATCTCAAAAAAGAATCTTCGAACGAATACTTGAATTCGGGAAGATAATTTTTCAGAAGCAACTTGAAAGATTTACGCCGAGCAAAGAAATCGCGTTCGAGTCTGTTGCCTCTTCCAAGAAAGTTCCTCGTGAAAAATTGATAAACCGTCTTTAAGAAACTGCTAAAACGCAAAGAGCACGAGCGAAATTGATCCGAAGAAAGGGACGAAAACCTCGCTCTCGCGTTGTCGAAACGATATCTTTCGGCGTGTCGAATTGAAGATATCAGATTCCTGGAATATAAAATACATATTAACGGTTTTAATCGAGAAACGTTAGACGTTCACGCTGAAACCAAGTGAAACGAGTTTCTAAGCAAAAATCTGGAAACTTCGCGCTCGAAATTCGTGTTCTAACGAACCGACGTTCTCGTTTCTTCGTTTGCTCCTTCTGTCCGATTTTCTCTGGCTTTGCTTGTTCTTCTTTTCGTGCTCGTTCCGACGCAACTTGGAATCTTCGACGCGGGTCGATGCGACTGAAGTATTCATGGCTCCGTGAAAAGATTTTTCCGCTGCTAGCATTCGCCGATTCCGCTAAATATTGCATCCAACGATGCAGGAACTTCGTTACGTTTCCCACGGGCGCTGACTATTTTTAAGCTTGCTCCGATCGTTGGCTCTTTCCCGTGGCAGAATCTAATTAGAAAACCGAAATTCTTGATGCAACGAGCTAGTAAAAAGCACACGGACCAACGAAAATATTCGAACGTTCGTAGACGCTTTTTAGAGATACGACACGGAAAAATGTTCGTTACGCGATACACTTTGATAATTAACACTGTTACGGAGCTTGACTATCGCGATCATGTCGATCAGGTTCGCATGAAATCTGGAAATACGCGTGGGTATTATAAGTGGACGTTTGACGCGTTTACGAGAAGTTTGAGAACGTAAAGACGCATAGAACGCGTACAATGTGAGAAAAATAGACGCATGTCGGAAGCGTAACGCCTGTTGTAGCGTTAGGTTGTCCGAAAAGTGTCTTTCTTTTACAGACACGTCTTTCACAACGATGCATCTTTATACAAACACGAAACCTAATCTGTCAAACGTTGTGTCTTTATTTTGATAAAACAAAATGGAGCATACGTAATTCGATAAAATAACATAAAACGAATAATGTTGTGCATTCATGATTTCTGTGGCGGATCGGTGTCAATAGGACGCCGACAGGTCGAGGCATCAACGCGGCGCAACACCTCCCGGGCGATCCGCGGGTACCAACCGCCAACACCAGAGGGCTACGACGACGAGTCTGTCTATCTCGCTAGCGGTCGAATATACGGACGATTGATAGAAATACCGCACCTAGCGAGACTCCCTCTACGTCTAAGGCAGGGACTACCGGGCATAGCCTTACCGACGAGTCCACCGGTAGTCCCGGGACGAAACGCTCATTCCCTTTTCACCTAGCTTCAACTACACCTCCGTCACATTTCTTTATAAGAGGAAAGAAACTTTTCGGATCATTTCTTAAATTGCGCTTCTCACGAATTTTCATAATTGCCGGCAGCCTAATTGTAAGATATTCGGTATTTCTCATTAAACGACAAATGTCTTAGAAAACGACAGATACCTTCATCACTACGTCCATAAAATATTATTCGTGCCATTAATGAGTCAGCATTATTAATCTTGCTATCGATATACACTATATTACTAATTAATAGCTAATAGGATTGGTTAAAGTATTCAGTGTTCGGTGTTAGGTTCGAGAAATATTAAACATTCGTAATTATTCATTTTACTCGAAGTTACTTACCGAGTGGGGAGAAAGTTTCGGGGCATTTTTAATTTGAAAATTTACAGACTGAAAAGCATGGTGGTCGGGTGAAGGTTGATTTGCTTTTCGTTTCTGTGCGCCTGAATAATTGGAATTCTGAATGGAAACTTGATGGAAATGTACTTTTTCAAAGGAGATAAACACGATGAATAAAAACGACACTCAAAATTTATAATTGCTCAAAGAATTTTCAGAATAATCGTCAAAGGTAGGAGCCCAAAAACATTTATATTTCATGTTTGAACGTGCGTGCAACTTTCTCTTAAAATTTAACTTTATCCACGGTTTCCACAAGTTGAAGATGTTGCATCGTATCGACATTGCGTTCCTGATGTTTGAGGAATCTGTTGACGAGTGGAACGTTGATCGAGAAGGGTTAGATTGGACGTATTCGTAATTCCATGAATATCGTAATTGCAACGGTAATACTCTATGAAATTAGTTGGTCGAGCCGTTTGTCCCTGTGATATTAACAACTAGCATGATCAAGGTAATTATACCGGCCGCGTAATTACAAAATAAACGGATATCGTTGAACCCTCGTAAATATGAACAATTTCGATGATCGAGCGGTCTAACTTTCCGGTTTAACAGACCCGCACTATCTACATTTTCATCAGGAAATTTTCGATCGAATTACAACTGTAACACACTTATTCTAATAGAATATTTTCCAGTTTCAAGAGCTATCGTAGTTTTCTGCAACTCGCAGAAACGCTGGATGTGCCTTCTCTTGTCCGTTTCCGTTTTAACGTGGTCTTTCTCCGATCAAAATAGGTGCAACGAATAAACACGTTGGAATTTTTAATAACTCGATCAACGTTTCTTCGGGGAAGGATTAAAAAAAAAGAAAAAAAGACAGCTAAAAATACTTTACAGACCACGTAACGGAGAACGTATACCTACGTTTACGTATAAAAAAGAACCGCGAGAAGTCTTCATTTGTAGAAGCGTGCCCACTTACGATAATTAAACTGCGGATAATTATGCAAATTCATGTTTTTGTATAAATGTAACGAGGAAAATGGAACCTAGGTAGAGAATTTTGTCGTTTTACTTGGCGAAATATTACACTGGTTTCTACAGTTTCGACGCTTTCTATGGTTTGCCCGTGTTACCTAAATTCTCCGCATTTCTCGCGCCTTCGAGTATCACGTAAACGTATATGTATATGAAACCGCAATCTCACAATAACTTGAAACAATTGCAAAAGAAAACGACGGCTTCCAATAAAAATTGAAAATTAAATTTATTCAAAATGTACGTTTGGTGGTAAAAAAAATTACGTGTCGCGTGTGCAGGCAAATTCGACAGAAGCGCGAACGTTACTCGGTCGTATACGAAGCATCCCTTCAGACCAATTGTATTATTTTATCATTTTCTCGCGTCATCGTTCGTTCAAACAACGTAAACCGAGCAACGAGAATCGAAGCGAATCGATCGGTTTCCACGCCGCATATACAGGGTGGTTGGTAACTGGTGGTACAAGCGGAAAGGGGGTGATTCTACGCGAAAAAAGAAGTCGAAAATATAGAATAACAATTTTTCGTTTGAGACTTCGTTTTCGAGAAAATCGACTTTGAATTTTCGCTCGGTACGTCTCGTTATAACGGATCTCACTGTAGATCGTTGTCTCGATTGACGTTATTTTCAAAATTTTTTAAATTTTTTAAATTTTTAAATTTTTAAATTTTTATTCTATATTTTCGACTTCTTTTTTCTCGATTGACGTTATTTTAAAAATTTTTAAAATTTTTAAAATTTTTTAATTTTTTAATTTTTACACATGCGTATTGTACACATTATAGTCAACGGCTGGGACCACTTGTTGTTTGAGACTAACTTTACCAGGCCCGGTGAAAAATGACCGATTTCAATGTTTAATTTAAAATTGTACGTTCGTTGTTATTTCTCTCGTTCGTCTAACTGCAATTTTTGTCTCAATTTTAGTCTCAATGTTTGTTTAATGTAAGAATCAACGTAACGTTAGACGAACGAAAGAAATAACGATGAATTTTGAAATTCAATTTTGAAACCAGCCATTTGACCGGGCTTGATAATGTTAGCGTTAAACGCTTGCATTAATCGACTGTTCCTCGCGAACGAAATTATTCACCGCGTCTCTGAGAAATGGTTCCCCGAGACGTTTCGATTTACCATTAACTGAGCGTTCGCTCCACTTGTTAAATTACCGGAATTTACGCGGAGTTAAGATCGCTGTTGAGCGAGATTGAAATCGCGAAGTACTCGTTAAATCTTGTGTAAAATAATGGCCGCTATTGGAAACCCTTGTCGCAATCCCTTTGCGCGCAGGATTCTTTCGTATTATCATAGGAGGATAGTAGTTGCTTGACAAGTATTGTTAGAAGATACAAGAAGACCCGACAGTTTGATTATTCGAACACTGGAACGTTCAAAAATTTGCAAGCTTGAAAATCGTAAGGTTCGAAAATGTACAAATTTAGAAAACCGATGCGGAGTTTCCGCTGAATACAATTCGGACAAGATGTTGAGAACAAAAAGGTACGGTCAGCATTGTGACAACAGACAAGATTTTTTTTTTTTTTAAATAACGTTTATTAGATAAAGATACATTTTAATACATTTGGGTATTCACAATACACTATGAATTTTGATAAGATGTGTTAAGCAAAAGTACATTTACATTTTTTGTGTTTTAATATATTCTTTGGATTTAAGCCGCTGGGGAGCGGAGCTTTTATGCGATTTCGTTTTTAGTTGTTTTTTCTGTCCTGAAAACTTGGTCGCAAAACAGGACGCTTCGGTAGTCTGCTTTTTGGGTGCTGTGTAACTTTGGGGAGGGGCGGGATGAGAGGGAGGGGGATGTTAAATAGGTTTATTTACAAATTTTACAATATTTACAATGTTCACGCCTGTGTTATACGGGGGCAGAATTGAGTTCTGTCGGTTTAATGGTTTTCTCTCTTATTTTATTATGGATTCGGTATCCACCAATATTTTTTTGTGCTTTTTCTGTGCTTGTCTTTAGTGTCTTTCAGAGGGAGAGGGTCATATTGTATCTCCACCTAGTGTCTGCGGTCTGTCCATTTAAGTTTTCTTCGTAGAGTATAATTTTGATCCCTATTTTTCTTTTTATGTGATAGATTATTGGCATATTATTTTGGTCTTGGAGGTAGTTTTTTTCGTCTAAATATAGGAAAACTTCTGGGAGGATGTAGTCACGTGACAACAGACAAGAGCATCGCAACGTTCGACAAACATATTCCGATACAAATTTTGGGATAATCCAACAAGATGTCGACTATTCCGGTGGTCGAAAAGGGCTCGTTATCTAATTGTACGACAGGAGCATCCTTAAAGGTTTCAACGACTGACAGAACCGAGCCAGACTAAATTTACGTTAGCGTAATTTGACATAAGGACGGAGTCGGTGCGTTGCCTGGTCGCAGATAGTTTGCAATTGGGTCACCGAGTTTAACATGCTCTAACAAACGCGTATTCTCCGCGGTGGAACTTGCACGGAAGTTTATGCAGCATAAAGATTATTATAGTTCCAAGGCGGACGAGAAGTTCGACAAAGACGCTTCGTTGGAATCTCCAAGAAAATTTCAATCCCACTGAATTATATCGCATCTGGATGTTACCGTGAATTATTTTCGTCGAATCTATAAAATAATTATGTAAACGCGTCAATGGTACAATTTTATCGACAAATCGGATATAAAATCGTTCCTTGTTCGTTATTAAACAGATCCTATCGTTTTGTCGGTCGTTTCGAAACAGAAGCTCAATGACTTTCGTAGACGAATGTAGTTCGTGTCCACTGAACCACATTATTAGCCACCTTTCGAGTTTCACCCTCTGCTTTCCCTCTTCCTCCAAGTAGAATGTTTCTCAACGATTCCCTCTTCCATGAGCTTTCCATTTCCGAAACGTCTCGGTCCACCGTACTAGTCTCGCGTTCCTCCTCCTCGTCGAACCTCCTCCGGCACGCGACAGTTTCTTTAATTTCGTCGGCGATCGAGACACTGTCGCGCGAATTGTCCAGCTGAATGGGTTTTCGAAACGCCGTGAAGCAAAAAAAAACAGTTAGTTCCATTGGCTTGGCAACCAAGTGATTGCGGACTTTGTCGATACCATCTAATGAGAAAATCCGCAATCACATAGTTGCCAGCCCAATAGCAGTACGCAGCAAGCGGACGTTAAACATGGAGGAAGAACGTGGAATCGTTGGCGTCGCTCGTTTCAAAGCCGAGATCCAGAACGAATCACCGTCCTTTATCTTCTTCTCGTTTCTTTCTTGATTCCCTGTGAACCGGTAGCGACGACCAAAATGGGATTCACCTCGGTCGTGGTCGGTCGATCGGCCGGTAAGTGCGTTCGAATGGAAGTCGAGGGAAGGATAAAAGCACCTTTAGCGTCGAATTGAATTTTCCACTCGACACGACAGTCCGACCTCCCTCTGTAAATTCAATTAGCGCGGTAGAATCTCCGACGACCAGGAGAATTTTTCCGATGGAAGCAAGCCGACGCGCATGATAATGCGCCGCGAAGACGAACGATCGATCACCGCGAGTCGCAATTACGATAAGAAGGGCAGGGTCGCTGGCACAGGCTGGCAGAAGGTAAGGTGTGGTTCTCCATTCTCACCCTGCTCCATGGAAACTCGCCTTTGTGCCGTTAACCGGCTTCGTTCTCCTTCCTCTTTTTCTCTCATTTCCTTCTACTCTGCTTCCTCCTTTTTTTTTCTCTCTCCTCGTCCCTTTTCTTGCGTTCGTTACCGTGCACCGCGGGTAGTTTCAAAGCGGTTATTTTATGTAAAGCAGGGGGGAAAAAGAAGGAATGACGCGACAGAAGCCGGCGGGTCGAGAGAGTTTTCGTGACGAAAATTAGCTGGACGCGGTAAATTTGCGGACTCCGATAAACTGACGAATAAAATTTCCTCCATCGCCGCGCTCTCCTTCAACTTTTCTTCCGCGCGTTTCTTCCCGTTATCGTTGCCGCTTTTAATATCAATTAAGCCGAGATTTCGCCTTTAAGATTTCTACGAATGCACTCACCCCCTTAGAAACCGTCCAACAGTTTACTTGGAAATAAAGAAGAGATAAGTCGCTTCTGTCGTTACGACGAATGCATTTTACGGTAATTGTATTTGCGGCAGGATCGAGGTCGATCGAGATCAGAATTCAAGCCGCGAGCGTGTGATATTTCGCTTCTTTTTTAATATTCCGCTTATTCTACTAATTTTATAGTATCGTCGGTATTATCGTCGTCGAATTAACAGCCGCTCGTTGTGCATAATTTATTACCTATTAGAATTTCATATTTCTCCTTCTTCGTTAGCAGTACAACGCAATATTTCGCTGTTTGGTATTTTATTCGGCCATTATGGCCGAATACGATTTAACGTAATTCGTTAATAATATAATTCATGACAATTCCATTTCCTAATCCGTGGCAACGTATAGTAAAGTTCAATAATATATCTGGTTGTTAAAACCGTACGCCACAACTGAATATCGCAGCGCGCTGTTACGCCTCAATATTGCAACTCGCAGCACGCTGGCAAGCTTTCAACGTTGATCCAAATTTTAAACGCATCTGCCTTTAGTTTTCTTTATCGTCCAATACTCGTGTGTAATGCCTATATTCCCGCCTTTTATTCCACCCTGTTTCGCGGCCTTTTATTCCTCCTATATTCCCCCCTTTTTACATTCGTTTTCCTACGCTTTTTTCTCCTAACGAAAACACCACGAATAATGGAAACGCTTTGGAAATAAAAGAATTCGGTCGTTGACGTTGGCGCAGGCGAGCACATTGCGAGCAGATATTGCGTGCGACACTGCGAAATGTCAGATTACCCTCAACAACCTTTAATCTCACGTCAGCGTTTAAATTATTCCCGTACGTATTTGTTTAATACGAATATATGGCGCTGAAACGACAATCGCGTGCGCCGCTCTAACTAACGAAAAGATAGCCTCATAGAATGTTTTTAACGCACGTAAGACGTTCGAACGAATGTTCCCCACTAACGGGATAATAACCGTAAATAATATTTAATGCTCGTGAAATATTCGAACGTTTACAGAAAAGCAATTTAAACGGATAGCTCGAATTCACGTCGCCCTAACGTTATCTTATACGTATTTTCGTGGCCGCTATTTCTTATTGAATTCTTCATCGTCTTGATTCCATTCCTCGCGGGAATATATTTTATACGATCTTGCAAAACTTTCTTCGACATAGCAGTCGGACATTTATCCTCAAAGGCAAAGTAACTGATCGATAGTCGGCGCTTCAAATTTTTCTCGTGCTTTTTCGTAAATGCGGAAGTTGCATTCGACATTTCGAAGTACATTTGCATTCGACGGTGTCTCGCATAGCGTGGTCAACCGGGACCACCGGGCGATTTTTCATGCAAAAATTAATTGAAAATGTCGAATAAAATTCTTCCCCCAAATTATATACCGCTAGAGGAATGCAAATTAATAGAAATGAAAGAAAAAGCATTAAAAGGAGAAGAGAATGCACTAGAATCAAAAAAGGAATTTTTAAAGGAGTGCATAAAGGAAAGAGATAGAGAGAATGGGGGAATAGTCAGGAAGGGAAAAGAGCAAGAAAGAGAAAGAAGGGACTAGAAGAGGTGAGAAAAGGAGGGACGCAGATGGAAACAAGAGAAGAGCAAGAAAGAATGACGACGGACCAAATTATAGAAGAAAGAAGAAAGAGAGAAACAGAAGAGAGGGGGAAAAGGATAAGGGAATCCAAGTATAACGTACACTACAGAAACATAGCCAAAGAGAAATTACCAAAGTACTTAGAAGGGAGGATGAAATGGAAGGACAGAAGAATACTGGCAAGATTCAGATGCAGAAACCAAACCAAAACAAGGGAATACTGGAAGGAAGAGGGGGAGAAAAGATGCAGACTATGCAGAAGGAAAGAAGAAGACCTAAGACGCGTAATAGAAGAATGTGAAATAACGGGAGGACTAAAAGACATAGGAAAAACGCCGAACGAGACTGGAGAAGGTTTAGCGGAACTGAAAGCAATAATAGAGAAAAGAAGGGCAAACGACAGAAAGGAGGCTAAAGACCAAAGTTGCAATAGTTTTTAGTCATTAGTTGATAATTTATAGTTCGCTATAAATGAACTGCATGCTAGTGCAATAGAATAGAAAGAAGAGAATTAGATGTAAAACCGAAAGTTGGTCCAAATAAAATAAAATTCTTTCCACCGGGGAAATCTAGTTTCGAAGAATCGTAATAATTCGCCAAGCCTATTTAAACTCGAACTGATCGTCGATCGCGTACGAGCAAATAATCGGCGAAAGGTTATTGTACACCCGAGGATCAGTGAAAAATGTGGAATCAAATTTTTCCGTTTAAAGCCTTGCACGGCCAAGAGAATAGAATTTGAAGAATTTAATACAGGCGAATGGTAAATTGTCAAAGTTATTTTTCTCGGAAACGGATCTCGCGAAAAACCTGTACCGTACATTTTCCACTTATTTTCATATACGACATAGACGATAACCTTTGATCCATAGTTTGCTCCTCTCCGGTCCGGAATTAGCCACGTTCAAGCATACGCGATAAACTTTTCAACTGGATTTTCTCGAAAACCAAGTTTCGCTCGAGCAGTTCTTACATTCTACATTTTCGTATTGCTGTGCATACGATCAGCCTCTAGTCGGCTGACCGTGTTACGCAAGACACCCTGTACATGTACAGGCGATTCATAGAGTACGTAATAGGTCAGAGAAATACGTGTACATTGACTTGCACTTGTTTAATAATTAACATTCATGAAGAAACGTATCACGGTATCACAGAGCGATGTAAATGTATTAGTTTGTCGCGAGGATCTATTTATAAGGAAATAACGGATACACAACGTTTACTGTTTCGTATCGTTTCATTGAATTCTTCACGACCCATTTTGTTCCCATAGAACGATAAATCGGTAAAGCAATATAAAAGAAAGAACGTCGTATGTGTACTATTTCCTTACAAAACGAAACTTATCAAAGGAAACCTTATAAAATGAAAGTTTTGGAACAGCCTAATATTTTCGCGTCACGTAACGCTATTAAATCTAAACGTTTGCGGGCGTCTCGGTGTTCCATAAATACACAGACGTGCACAGTCTGTCTGTCTACTTGTCACGCCAATGCCACGCAGAATTAACAAGTCAAAGAAGATCGATCTGATCCTCGTAATATTTTTCATTCGATTTCCACAAACGAACGTTGCTTCGCGCGGATATACATTTACGTGAAATCTATTCTCCGCATCTTCGACGCACCTACATACATAGACAGACGCGTTTACACGCAAACATACACACACACACACACATTTACAGAAAGCTGACAAATCGACGCATCGAACGAAGATCGTCAGCGCGAACGGTGCACCGGCGCCGAAACGTTGATCGACCGACGGTGTAGCGTGGAAAACCGAGTGTGGAGCATCGGTAAGCCGTTCGGCTTCCACGCCCAGGAGTATCGCGAGATCTCCGATGACGTGGTTGTCCACCTCGTTGCCATTGCCGTCGTTGCGTATCCCATGATCCCCTGAGACGGAAACCGCCCATTAGCCGGCCAATGATGATGCCAACGGACACCCAGGTCAGCTCTCCGTCGTGGTACCGCGCAGAGGCCGGCACTGACGGCAGCTTTCGTTCGTCCACTCGTTTCGTTTCGTCCAAGAGACGGCAACCGTCCGACGAACGGCAAAGTTTCGTCGATCATCGGGCTGTTGGGCAAAAAACAAGGACTCTCTTCGTGGAAAGTAAAATCGTCGGGAATATAAAAAGAGGGGACGGATTTAAAAAGGGAACAGGATAATTTTACAATTGGATCGAAGGGAATATAGTCGTTGCTCGTCGCTAGCTGCATCTCGAGGATCGGAAAGATTCGCGAGAGGTGGCTGAAAATTGGAAGATCTCGCGGGTCTCTTCCAGTGGATAATTGGATCGTCGGGGACTGTGAGTTTAATCGGTTCGCTCGCTACGAATCTTGCTACGATCCTTTTTCGTCGTTTGGACGTCGTCCGGGCGGCTTTGACCGGCTTTCGCAAATTGGCGAAGCGATCGGCGCGGCCGATTAAGGAGGACGTGCGGAGAATACCGGATGCGAATGGAAGGATAGAAACTGGACGGAATTGCGAGGACTAGTGACGCATCGATCGACGTTCGTTTGTTTGATAATCGGTGGTTCGGTTAAATTAACTCTGACCACGTAGCGCGAACATTGTGTTCGTTCCTTGGCGGCAAGCGCGAAGGAAACTTGCGAGGAAATCCACGGGCATATTAATTCCATATTAATTCTACGTCGATGGTTTGTCTTTGTCAACGATAAAGTGAGTTCACGGGCGAAGCGAGGGTTAAGATCGGAGAAAAGTAATGGAAATAGAAATAATGGATAAGTGAAAGATAATAATCGAGTGGAGCTTGTCTTACGGAATAGTAATAATAATAACGATGACGACGATTAATCACTGTGACCTATAACCATCGAAAGTTTTATTTTGGATGTGGCGGTTACATCATTCGCACAGTTGCATCGTGGATAGAGAAAAGTGTGTCGTTATGCTTCCCCCTGCGCTCAATGTAAACCCCTGTTTCGATTAATCGAGTGAGCGGCTAAGTTTCTTGATACGCAGTGACATAAATAAGCGATGACCAGTGATCACGCGAACGCTCGTCATTCTTTCGCTTCGCAGTTCCGTAGCAAGTATCTCGCGAGTGACAGAGGAAACCGCCACGTGATCTACATGGATCGGTATGTGTGGTTCTTCGTATTTTTCGAAAAAAAAAAAAAAAAGAAAAGAATCTCTACCCAATTTCATAGTTTGGAATTACGTGGGAACATTTTCGATGGGATCTCGTATCTGTCTGTTTCTAGAATCAGCTCGATATGACGATGCGAAACGGTGTTTTCGGTAACGACGTTTTTACTAGAAAAATTTCCTACTAAAAAAAAACTTTCCGGCTGAAAGAAAAAGTTAAAAAAAGCTGCTTCCGTTACAAGAATTTCCTGCTCTACCGAAAGCTATACTTTCGTTGAGAACGACGCTTTTTTGCCGAAATAACCGCTTTTTTTAATTAAAACGGTAGAAAAAGTTCCCATTTAATTAAAAATATATTTCTTTTTCGCTAAGCGATCCTCTTCTCTGCTGACGAATTATTTCGAGGATTTTCAAAAGGTACCCACGTGCGAAACGACTCGGAAACGTAAATAGAAATGCTGCGTTCGAATAAACGCGATGCAAGAACAGATAATTTAACCTTCGAAAGAGCGTGTTCCCCGAGTATCATTAACCGGTTAGCTGTTGCAGCCTCTTTGAAAAGTGTGTACCTAAAACGCGTGGCGAAATGTAAAGGACGACGAGTATACTCGTCGAACGCGGAGTACGTGTTACCATACGGAATTAGCTTGTCACGAAATGACTGTTTTATTTCTTAATTTTATTGCCGACGGGGCTCGTCCCAGCACAAAATATCGCCATTTCTTCGTGACGAGTATACTCGTGAAAAACAGCTAACTAGTTAATTCGCCGGTAACTCGTTTTACTTTCATCTTCGTTTTTCTTCTTCGTTGCTAACCGAGGATCGGAACTTTGGCCCGATTTACCGTTGGCGGTGTCGCCCTAAGCCTGGTCTGTCGAAGTTATACATAGAAAAAATACCATGGGATAGTAAAAACAGCAGGGGCTGAAAGCGATAGCGCGTTAGGGTGGCGGGAACCGAGCTCGTCCGGGGACAAATATTTTTCGAAACTTTTCCTTCCAGCTACGTCCAACCAAGTTACGTATGAATCAAATTATAAAGAATAAATATACCTCGTAAAAAGCGACGAGAAACATATCTGACAGTAAGCGTTTTTTTACCATTTTTCTTTCTCTTCTTTTTTTTTTTTTTTTTTTTTTGCTTCCGATGTATCGTTTCACACGCGAGTGAAACGTGTCTCGAATATCCCTCGCTATGCCAAAAATCTGGAAACCGCGTCACTCGCGCGCCTGAAACGGAGAACATTTAAACGGAAAGTTAGAATTAGGATTTCGACAATGGCTGTCGTGTGAAAGGACGTTGCAATTATTCAGGATCGTCGAGTGAAACAAACGAAGCGAGATAATACGTGAAAGAACCGAGGAAGAAACGAGCGGAATAGCAAAGAAGAAATAATCGCAGCAACGGCCTGGTCCAATCCAAATAAATCCAATCCGCTTTCTAACTTTCCAACGAACAAGGAAAAGCAACAACGTTGCCTACGCAACCGCGTTATTTTCACAGCGAATAGTCGTTCTTGCAGCATTTTCCGCGCTTCCATCTGCCGTTGCACGTCGTTCAATGATCGACGACGACTGCAACAACGATGTTTATCGAAATAGCGTGACGGCGATGATAAATTATTATTTTCCGCGATCGGATAAAACGCGCGAGAAGAACGGATCGCGTAAATTTTTCGAAACAATACCGTCACAGGATCGTTTCATCCAATTCGCGGTCTTAACGGATCGTTAATCCGAACTTGCAGAGCTGTACGAATTTCAGCTACGCGACTTTTTATCTTTAATTAAACTACGGGACAGGGGGAGATGAATCCGAGATTTTGGAAGGCGAGCAACGGCGAGATTATCGCGGAACGTTCGTAAGTGGAAACTATAAATTTCGACTCGCTGATGGCTACGGATAATCCCGAAGCCGCCGGGCTCATATATCTTAACTTATATTCGGTTATTAAGGCGAGTCATAACAATTCAAATCATTTACAACTTCCGTTTAAAGCCGCTCGAATTTATTACGAATTTTCTACGTTTATTGAACGAAAATTATTTCTTCATTTACAAAGATAGGAGCATCTCGTTCCGAGATTATTTCCAAACTTTCTTTTTCTTTCTTTTTTTTCTTTTTTTTTTTTTGCAATCCGATGTATCGTTTCACACGCGAGTGAAACGTGTCTGGAATATCCTTCGCTATGGCAAAAATCTGGAGACCGCGTCACTCGTGCGGCTGAAACAGAGAGAACAGAACTCTAATTATCCTGATCGTCGAAGAATCTTTGCCTCAAAGGAACTTGCTTTTCTCGCACGATGGCGTGTTCTTCGAAAAAGAATCGAAGAGGAAACGAAATTGAAGATTATCTGCTTCTTCGCGCCGAATACTCTCGTTGCAAGCGATTATTTTTATTTATTGCTAGAATTGATCGCCAATTACCTGTGGAAAAGTCGAGGTTCCAACGAAGAATTTGAATAGAAGTTTACGATTTTGCAAAATTCCATTTGCCACGGGATAGCGCGATGGAAACGATCCGCAGTTCGTGATAATTGGCGGTTGAAGTAACGCGATGCTATTTTCCAGTTTCGTAACGTCGCTTCTCACGGTTCCTTCGATAGTTGCATCGTTTCCGGACAGATAACATCATCGTTCAGTGATAATTCATCCGACGAGTTAATAAGAAGCGTTGCGTTCGACGCGTTTGCAGAATGTAAGAACCAAGCAATTACTTCTTATTTCTTGTTATAGAATCTTAATTAATTAACAAATTGCTGTAGCTTCAGCTATATATATATATATATATATATATATATACAGGGTGGTTAGGTTGGGGTTAGGTTGGTAACTGGTGGTGCAAGCGAAAAGAGGGTGATTCTATGCGAAAAAAGAAGTCGAAAATATAGAATACAAATTTTTCGTTTGAGGCTCTGTTTCTGAGAAAATCGACTTTGAATTTTTGCTCGGTACGCGTCCACTTTATCGCGTCTCGTTATAACGGATCTCACTGTAGATCGTTGTCTCGATGGAAAAATTAAAAAAAAAAATGTTATACTATATTTTCGACTTCTTTTTTCGCGTAGAATCACCCTCTTTCCGCTTGTACCACCAGTTACCAACCACCCTGTATAATTGTTAAATAACAATAAATTAACAATTGTTAAATAGAAACTTTTGTAACTAGAATTGATATAAAAATTCCCAGCTACCGAAAACTAGCAACTCTCATCAAATCGATTTTAATCCTCCACTGAACAGAGACGCGAACCACCTGAGGTTCAGTAACCAGTCCACGTTCTATAGTATATGTCAATAAAATCTCCTAACGTAGAATAAAACTACAAATACGATCGTTTCCAGTTCGAAATCTCGCGTATCGATCAACTTCGTCGTTAAATCTTGCCATTTTCGATAACAGGAGACTCAGCATCGCCGATACGTAGAATGGATTCCTCTCAGCATCTCCAGCAATGCACAAAAGAGACCACGTTTCAATCCCAATTATTACCCGCGACCAAATTCCAAAGCCGCGACGAAATTCTAACCACCTACGCCCTTTGTTTGCAGACTCGGTGTACTGGTGCACCGCGGAAGAGCGAACAATGGATATGAGAAGAGCAGAGGCTAAGTAGCAGGCTGCAGGTACAGGAACAGAGAGGGCGAAGCAACAGGAAAGAGGAAGCCGACCGAGCGTGGTGCGAAGAAGCAGCCGACAGAAAGTGTGTGAGAGAGGGTGAGAGAGGGAGAGAGAGAGAGGGGGTATAGAAAACGCCGAGAACGACAAGACCGAAACGACGAGAACAGTCCTTTCTTTCGAACAGCTAAGCAAAAACAAAACGAAAGCAAGAGAAATCTGCTGGAGGAAGGGAAAAAGAAGAAGAAGAAGAAGAAGAAGGAGGCCAATAAAGAGGTTACGAGACGTTTTCATAAAATTTCGATAAGTTTCGAGCAAACAGCAGGTAGTCGAACAAAAAGATGAAGGAGAGCAGCCTATGGACATTGGTTTGGGCAATGAGTCTGGCAACGAGTCTGAGCCTCGCGCAATCCATCAACTGCCCCTCGCACGGTGAAATCTCGCCCTGTTCCTGCACACTGAAAAAATCCGGCTTGGACATCGTATGCGAGTACACGGACATACTTCACATCTCGGAGGTGATGAGCAAGTTGAAAGGGAGGACGAACGCGGTGATCTTTTATCTGAGGCTCAGGCACAACAATCTGCCGAAGCTGCAGCCGTATGTGTTCCTCGGCCTCGACATCCGCCATTTGACCATTCACAACAGCAGCCTGTCGAAGCTCGAGGAATCGTCTCTGAGTTCCATCGGTGAGTACCCTTCGCTTCTTCGTTCTTTGCCCAATGTGCGTCTCTATCGTCCCTTTGACAACGTCTCGCCGCTCCTCTTTTTCTCCCTGTTTTCAAATCGACCGACCGAAAAACGTTTTAATTCAACCGCGACCTCAACAGCGTTCTCCTTCGTCTCGTTTCTCCGCTACCTTCGTCTCGGTTGCCGTAAAGTTGCCTGGAACGGTTTCACTGCTCGTTCAGACCCGGTAAATTCAAGCAACGATACGCCTCTTCTCGTCTTTGCTCCTGTCTCTTTGCGTTTAAGTAGAGACATATGCGCGTCTCGGTCCTTGAACGTTCTTCGAATATTATCTTATTTACGCTTTGACATCTTCCTACCTCTCGGTGTATTTTTTTTTCTTCTTTTTTTAAGTATCTTTCCATTCTTCGCAAATGAGAACGTTGCATCGCGAAGGCCGTCGAGATCCCACGAATCTTGACTCTTGATACTTGACTCTTTCGACGAAGCGCAAGCAATTCATCAATGTGGTTTATCGCGGCGTTTCGCAGGGACTGGCCTGACGCAGCTGGACCTCTCGCAAAACGCTTTGCTCTCGGTGCCGTCTAGCGCTTTGAAGGATCTTCAACATCTACTTATACTGAATCTGAACCGCAACAAGATCAAAAACATCCATAAAAAGGCTTTCGAAGGGCTCGACACCCTCGAGATTCTTTCCCTCTACGAGAACGAGATCTCCTACATAGAAGAGGACGCGTTCACAGGATTGCACAAGTAAGTTACTTCAGCTGGAGTCAACCACCTGCTACCTATCACCCGGCTACGAATTTCATTGCGTCGCTTGTTCTTCCATTACTTCGATCCCTATCACTTCCGATTAATCGCGTAAAATCTGACTTAAACAAGCGTCGTAGAATTAAGTTGCAAGTAAAAGGATACGTTTGAACCGTAGCCGAAAGCTGAGGAGATTGAATCTCGGAGGAAACAATTTGACCAAAGTGCCGACGCCGGCGCTGCGCACTCTGGACATGCTGAAGAAGTTGGAGATGCAGGAGAACAGGATCACGGCCATTCAGGAAGGCGATTTCGAAGGTACGTCTACTTTCGTTTCCGCCTTCCCTACGATTCCTCAACATAGCTCGGGATTTCCTCCGGGGCGATGGATATTAACGCGCGACTTACGACTCGAGCTGTTCACGTTGTAGCGTTCCTGAAGTAGAATGATATTTGTCAAATGCTCTTTTCCCAATCTTTTTTGCATCGATCAAATTCGATTAATATCATCGATTAATATCACGAAGCGAGCTGTCGAGGCAAATCGTCCGCTCTGTATCGCGTCGTTCGCGATGGGTAGACTGTTTCTTCGCAATTTGCGGACGTTTATGCAAATTCATATGGTTACGAGTACCACTAAAAAGAATGGAATATCGTACTTTGAATATTTTACGTGTTTTCGCACGATATATGCATGCTGTGCTTCGTTGGTATCTTCAAATATGCCATAATCACATGAAAATTCGCGATATGGTAATAGGTAATATTTCTTATACAGTTTTATTGTATAGGATTCGCGCTAAAATGAGAATACTCGTGAAGATCCATATTTTTAGGAAAACAATTAAAAGAATGGAAAGGGATTTGGCTGGCTCATCGTCGAATTATCGTAACGAGCACTATGATTATCTTGTATTATTCTCACATATTGCGTTCGTTGTCTGTGCGTCTGTGCACCTTTGCAGCTTCGAAGATTTTACTTCGAACTTGATATTTCTGATCCATCGGACTTGCAACGATTCCATTTGAAATCAGAGTTTCGTGTCGTTCGAGAACGATTCGCTCGTCTTATTATACCAACTTCCTAGCTCAAGTACTAGACTGTAATCCACTTATATTCGATTAACCTCGTAACTTTACAGTGCGTGCACGCGCGTGCATCGCCGACCTTTTCGCATGCGAGCAATAAGGTCATCGATAGAGTTAATATCTGTATTTATTCTTAGACGCGAATTAGCTCGTCTCTAAAAAAGAGGGCCGCGTCGTAACTTTCAAGCAGATCGATTCGCGCAGTGGCAGTGCCTCTTCAAGGGTGAGACCGACCCTTCGCTCCAACTCCGTGCTTTACTTTCTTCTGTCGACTTCTATTTTCAGACCTGCGATAGAAAAAGAACAAATCTGTCTATTCGAATCTGTCTATTCCTTTCTTTTTCAGCTCTCTATCTTTTGCGATCTATGAATGGGACGATGAGTCGTCGTCGTCGTCGTCGTCGTCGTCGTCGTTGCCTGAACCAATAACAACGACAACGTTTCTACAAATCCTGAGAAATCTCTCTTTACCTGACGCGTATCTTAGACACTATAGATCTTTCGTTCCAATGTTTTTAGTTATAAATTTCCTTAAACGATCGTGTTACTAACCTAACTTACATTGCAGAGAGAAAGCAATTACCATGCTATCTGGCCAAAGCTTGCGAACGATAATCCGCAGACACGTGCCGCAGCCAATCAGCGTCGTTCCTTCTGCAGATTTTCCACGAAAGACAGACGCTGATTGTCTGCGACACGTGTCTGCGGACAGTCGTCTGACTGCGTAAGCTTAGCTTAAGAGTACGGCTTATTCGTGGTTCGCTGCTGCGGATATTCCATCGCATACCTGATCATCTTTTTAATTCGATATTACCAGCATGTACTCTGAAAACACGGTTTCCACGTAACACGGTGGAAAAATTACCGCGGCCATTTTACAACGCGATATTCTCGTAACTCGATTTCCATATAACGCGACTTAATAGAAGACTTGGACAGCGTTCGTATAACACGAATATTTCCATCACGCTGTTTTGCTTTCGCTTGAAACACGATGTCGATAGAACGTATTACTACCGCGTTACAATAGGATTCACTGTAATAACGCAGGATACAGGATCGTTACGGTATATGAAACTGGTAAAATTACTATATGTAAAACTATCGATTTTGTAAAGCATCGTGAAACCGGGACCATTCTTTGACGAACGCTGAAACGATATACAGGGTGGTTGGTAACTGGTGGTACAAGCGAAAGGGGGGTGATTCTACGCGAAAAAAGAAGTCGAAAATATAGAACAAAAATTTTTCGTTCGAAGCTTTGTTTTCGAGAAAATCGACTTTGAATTTTCTGTCGGTACGTCTCGTTATAACGGATCTCACTGTAGATCGTTGTCTCGATTGACGTTATTTTTTTAATTTTTAAAATTCTAAAATTTTTAAATCTTTATTCTATATTTTCGACCTCTTTTTTCGCGTAAATTCACCCCCTTTCCTCTTGTACCACCAGTTACCAACCACCCTGTATATTAGCAGATAATACAGAACGTAATTGTTGTTGAATGGAACACGTTAGTCGTGTCATAGAGAAATATAGGCGATAAAAATTCTCTTTTCCCTGTGTTATCAGGTCTGAAAAGCCTGGATTCGTTAGGACTGGCGCACAATCAGCTTCGTGAAGTGCCGGCCCGTGTGTTTGCCCATTTGACGCAATTAAACTCTTTGGAGCTGGACGGAAATCAAATTACACACGTGGATCCGGATGCGTTCATCGGTCTCGAGGGTAAGCGTAATCACGATTTCATGCGATTCCTTTGAAACGTCTCGGCACGTGGCGCGCTCGGCGAAACGCCATTATTTCTATCGCATCGCCTCGCACGCCTCGGATAACCGATTTTCCATCAAACGCGTACACCGAGCTGCGTCGATCTCGATTTTCCGTCGACGGCAAGAGCCAACGTCGCGAGAACCGTGCTAATCGAAATTATTTCCGACAGTTCCCGTAAACTGCCTTTGTAACCGTTCAGTCGCTTATCTCGTTCGAGAACGATCGTTGCACGTAACGATATTAAATCGTTCGATCGTCTAACGTTGCGTTCTAACGTAGAAATTTGAAACGGCGATCCTGCGGAAAAATCTTCGTTGATCGTTGTCGGCGTCGAACGTTCGTTTAACGACAATTTGCTGATAGGTGGAACGTCGGTGAAATTCGCGAGTGCCTGCCTGCCTTAGAGCGTGATTTCGCGAAAAAAAAAAGATCGTCGGCGATTCGATTAAAAATTTGATTAAAAAATTAAAAAAAGAAAGGGTAATTTACGTAAATTCAATGGAAATAATCTCGCAGAGAGGAAGTTAAACGAGAGGCACGTTATGGCAAGGTTGTTCTGAAGGGAAACAGTCGTCGCTCTTTTCAAACTCGATGACCTTTTTCCGACAGGATCCTGGAAATTCCTCGCTGAGGAGTTAGCGAACAGATTGAACTTTTCTATGATTATGCGATGAAGTCTGCCTGTTTGACGTACAAACAGGTAGCAGACTCGATCGAATGGACGTTGTGCCCCGGGCGGAATCGAGGAAACTTGAAAGTTGCATGCACGTCGATGAAATATCACCTTGCTACATCGTGACTGCGCGACGATTACAGGTCGATTATACCGTACGTCACGGATCGGCACGTACCGTGACGGATAGTGTGAACGGTCTGATTTAAAGCGCACGTTTCAATATTGTATGGTGCCGGCACCATTCCGAACGTAACGCGGTGGAACGGATCCGCTATACGATATGTAACGTAGGATGTCTCTGAAATCATGGTACAAGCGATCGGGTGGTAATTCTACGTGTAAAAATAAGTCGAAAAGAAAGAATAACGTTTTTTCGTTCGAGACTTCGTTTTCGAGAAAAATGAATTTGAAGATCGGTGCGGTACGCGTGCACCAATTGTACGTTTCTATGAATTTCGATCGATAATGTATATTGTACGTTTAATAGTGCGTTTGGTGATATGTTTAAGTACACAGACACGAAGAAGAACAGAAGTTTGACAAACGGAAGAATTAACTTACACGGTTACCCGACCGGTTTTCAGACTCGTTTTTTTCGAAAACGAAGCCTTAAACGAAGAAACGTTATTCCTTATTTTCTGCTTATTTTTACGCGTAGAATCACCAGCCAACCGCTTGTACCGCTTCGCTTCGAAGACACTCTGTGCATGAACAGTCCTTAATTCGACGAAAACAGCCTGAAATAGACGAATGTATAGCAGTTGTCGCGTCTGAAATTGCAATTTAAACGATAGCTCGCGGCTCGCGCTTTCTTTGTAAGGCGTACTTTGTACGTATAAGATATTCCTTTGCTCGATAATTGGTTTGAAACACCGATTATTCAACGTTAATAAACAGAAAAGGACGAAACGATTCGATAAATAAACTTTCCAATAATCGATCGATGGTAATAGCAATTCAAGCGAGCTACGCTTTGCTGTAAACAAACAAAAAAAGCGTTGGACGACCATTTTTACGCGTGCCATGCCGTTAACGGGGCAAATATCTGCGCGTTTATGGCTCTGCAGCCCTCTATAATCTAAATAACTCGATCCAAATTACTTGTCATCACGCGATTATCCAACGCACGTCTCTCGCCTTATCGAGGGAAAACAATTTAAAGAACGTGAAGAAACAAAGCGTATCGATCGTAGCCAACGAACGAACTGGAATCGTCGAAGAACGAAATTTCTCCTACGTTCAAAGTAAACGCGTTGCGTTCTGTTCGACCGTCGATTAATTAGCCTCGTTTCCGCCCAAAAACCTGTCGCATTACGACTACGCTCACGCGTGCTATATTTTAATCGAATTACAGAGAACCTGCAATATCTGCGACTGGGCGATAATAATTTACACTCGGTGCCGAGCGACGCGTTACGCCGTCTACATCGATTACGTCACCTCGATTTAAAGGCCAATAACATTACCGTGCTCCCGGAGGACGCTTTCACCGGATACGGTGACTCCATTACGTTTCTCAACCTGCAGAAGAACCTGTAATTTCAATTATTTCGTTAAGAAAGCGATATTTCTCTTCTAGTAGAACTCTAGCATCGTAAACGGCCACGTTCTCCTCTCTTTCTCTTTTCTTTTTCCCTTTCTTTAGAATCAAGGTGTTGCCGCCCTTGGTTTTCGAAAATTTGAATTCCCTGGAAACGCTGAGTCTGCAGAACAACAAGCTCACGCACATACAGGAGGAAGTGACTGAAAATATCGTGGACACCCTACGACACATCGATATCACAGGTAAATGTCAAGGATTCGTTCGAACCTGCTTGGAGGGAGGGCAACGCGTAAGTCGTGTTCCTGGGAGAGTCCCCGTTGGCTATACAACGAGCCTCTCTTGGAAATCGATCTGATCTAGCAGGATTTTGTGGAACGAAATGCACCATATTCGCGTTATTAGTATTGCTCGATGTTAAAGGAAAGAAAACGCAGAATCGAAAAGAAGAAAACGCTTATTATCAGGAACTTACCGGTTGCTTGCTTATCGCGAAGAGGCAGCTCAGGCTGCCGCAAATAACGCGGTAAATTAAAAAAGCCAGTCCCTGTAATTGCCAGTCTTTCCTCTGCATTTACTTCTATGAAATTTTAACCACTCGTACAATGTTTCGTATAATTCCGCGAATGTGTCTAATTGAACGACAAACGAAAGATTTGAAACGTAAATGAAAGCAGTCGTCGAGTAAAAGTATAGGAACGAAATATCGCGAAGAGTGGAGCAAAATATTTCAAGAGTTAGTTAACGAACTCGCCGACGAGTTTTTAAGTCGGAGGATTCAGAAAGCAGCGACTGCGACTCGGACAAGTGGTAGTCATTAAGAGACGTCATTATCGTGTGAACGGAGAAACACTCGTTTTAAATAATGCCCTGTAAGATCTACGAACGAGCGCTGCTCCTGCAACATCGTAAAGCTTAACAGGCCACAATCGAGCCAAGCTCTTTCTCCACAAAGATATCTCGGTTCGCCAGAGCGATATTCAATAGCCAGCGTAAAATGAATTAGTCGTTTAAGAAATTACAGTTGCCCGAACTAATAAAAACTACGGAGGAAATGATCGGCTGGAAGTATATGCAAAAATAAAAGAAATTAACGAATAACAAATACGTACACTCGCCATTTATCTGAAACATTTTCCACTTGCACTTTTTCCACAGACAACCCTCTGATCTGCAACTGCGAGCTACGATGGTACACTGCTTGGCTGGGGAATTTACGCGACAAGGACGACGAGAGGATGTCGAGGAAGCGCACTGTGTGCACCATGCCCAACGAACATCGGGAGTACTCCGTTCAAAACATACCGTTGGAGAGAATGGGTTGCGTCGGTGAAAACGCTGGAAGAACCTCGTCGACTGGCAGCTGCGGCGTTTACATCAATATGATGCTAGAAATAGCAACAGTGACCGTCGTTGCTATGCTCTAACTGCGATGTTCGATGCCGTTATGTCACGTTATGTCCGGACATCTCAGTTTCCCCTAGCGTAAATTTATTCCCCTGATTCGCGAACGCGAATGCTTGCTACCGGCGGCGTTATCCTCGTTTGCTCCACTTTCGTTGGCCAGCGAATTTATCGTTCTTCTGTCGTCGTGCAATCATGCCACGGTCGCGGAGACGTGACACGATTGAACGATTTATAGCTTAATCCTTTATGTAGTCTCACTTTCGACGATTGCAATTCTACCGCTGCGCAATTCGAGTAAATCTACTTAACGAGCAAGTGTATCGAGAGCTGGTCGAAAGTCGTGGGAAATGTTCGCGCGTGATATCGTATCGTTGAGTCGTAAGGAAATCGAAGATTTTTTTTTTTTTTTTGATGTTCTTTATCTTATCGATACTTTTCCTTTTTATCGTGCGAAAGACGAAGGGAAAAGAAAAGAACGTATCGAGCACGATGTCGTTCGATCAGGAGTAGAACGAAACCGAAGAACGATACGATTGCGTATAATACAGCACCCGTGTACATCTCAGTTGTCGCGTCTGACTGGTCGAATTCCAAGGTCGAAATCGTAGGTGTTCCATCGGGAACGAACGACGGTCAAAGAATATCTGAAACGGGGCAAGAGAGAACTCGATCGCGACGTACGATAACAGGGTGAAAAAGGAGCCCTCGATGTCATAAATAATTGTAAGAGCCTTTTTCATCGAACGTTACATATCAAGATCGTTGCCAAGTATTTTATGGATGTCTGTTAAAGCTCGCATGAACGCGAGACGCGTAGCATAACTTGATAGAAAATTCGAATGTCTATAGTTTAGCCGTCACTCATCCACGGACATTCATCTTATACATATCAACGCGTTCCTTAAATCATTGGGACGATGTCGTCGACATTTCTTAATGTTCGCACTTCGTACGTCACAATCTCACGTAATAGTAATATAGACGATAGGTCGTCGATCTCCAGTTTCTGTTGTTGCTGAAAGTTGCGAAAATATTGGTCAGATAGCCTGACCGACGGTATTTACGATAAATTAATTTTTCCTATTTTATTCGACGTTTCTATCTGAAGGTATTTTGTTCCGGTTCGAAAATTATACGAAGTTACGTTACTTAATTTATTATCTGGATATCGGTTCCACGTATTTGCGTTATTTCAGGAAGAATCGCCAATTTATTACGTTACTCGGCCGATAAATATTCGGTGGAAACCGAGTAATCCGGTGATCGATATTCAGGCGTGCTCTTTAGCCTGCAATCTTTGCCGGTGATATCTTGAGATCGTTCAGCTGCTTAACTCCATTCACAAAGGACCGACCGGTCGAAATGAAATAACGACTGCTGATGAAACGTAATATACTCAACAGGAAACCGACACTTGTCAATTCTGGTAGAGCACGACCGCGATCATTCAAGTGGCTTGTCGCTTCTGTTTTGTAGGCTCTACTTGCGCTCTAGACGTTGACATTTATACGGCGCGTGATAAAATTACACCGTCTTTCAGCAACGCCGCGAGATGAGACGGCAAAACGATCGTAGTACGTACGTCGCAGTTACGCTTTTGCCGCACCATCCTTCGTTTCAACTAGACGCTTTAAATTCCCCTCCTTGTTATAGCAACGCACGGATTGTGACGTGCGAACACACCACGTATGCTTGTATTTCGAGTTGCGAAACGTGTTCGAAGTTCGTTCGATACGCGCGGCAAACGTCAAAGATATCTGTAATATTTTTCGACGAACGCGGAAAATTCGATTGTTACGCGGAAACGAAGAAAGTATAGAGACAAATCCTGCACGTAATTATTATATTGTCGGATTACATTAAACGATCTAGAGATATATGTATATCATAGGGGCGAGTTGATTAATCTGTTGCGAGTATTTGTTGGTAAAACGGTAAACCATCATCGAACACCTTTCGTACACTGTATACCGCGCGATATAATTATTAATTATCGATAATGCGTTCACAGAACGCAGAGTCATAAATAAGTTACACATGGAAAGTACATCGTGTTTTACTATTCGATAAATAGAGTAATAAAAAAGTAATAAGATTAAGGCATTAATATTACGAATAATATACTGCATATCGAAATTAGGTTAATGATAATATTACGTCGTGACACGAACCACTATGAAACCTAATGGAAATCGAAGGAAAATCATAAAAATTTTCGTTTTTTTTTTTTCAAATTTATACGATTTATAGAATTATCGATTGTCCTCGAAATAGATACTACGTATGATTTAAAACATCGATCTGATCGATTTTATTTAATTGATAAATCAAGTTTCTTTTTCAAAACTTTTTGAGCTATACCGAAAGTATCGGAGGGATGACAAGATATTAAGAAAATATTTTTTCCTTCGATCGAAAAAGGGAGAAGGTTCGTGCCAATATCACACAACACACACATATCATTTATACGCCCAAAATTTTACCTGTAAAATAATGGTTAATTAAGGCTTCACTGATATAATCTCTAAAGATCATATACATATCGTGAACGTGAGATTTAAGAGAATTTATTTGTTAATATATATATAATATATGTACGTTACATATATATACACATTATTACGATCATCAAAGATATATTATATACCTATATATTATATATATACATATACGCATTGGATGTTTTTTCTAAGAAGTTTCATCGATATAAAAATACAAAGTTGTTATTTACGTGCTGTCGTTACAAGTGAATAATCTCATTACAGATTATTTCAGCCCAGTATCTATTTAATGATTGTCCAGTACTTTCTTCTCTGACACGAATTTTCTTTATTAGTTGGGACTTGAAAGAAATATTAAGCTTCGTTTAAACGATACGCCGAGTGGTATTCTTTGCAGGCCCTACACATAGCTTAGAATCCTCAGGAGGCATATCGAAGATACGTTTTCTTCATATCTTACTACTTTGATGCCAATTATTCTGTTAAAAGAAAAAGATTCGCTTGAACGACAGCACGTGAATGATTATAAGTTGACGAAAAATACCAGTAGATACAGAAATAAAGAGAATAGTAACGTTAGCATAGATGCACTTATCCAGTGAGGCAGGAGTTTAGATCCCAAGATTAAAGACTGAATCGACGGGAAAGAAGTAGAAAAATGTATAAGTATATCCGTTTCCGCATTGATCCTAGCTTTCGTCGAGCAATATCGGTCTCTTGTTTCATTTTACCTATCAACAGTACCTTATATATTCGCGACTTTCTCAAAAACTTTTTACTAGAACTTGCTACATGATATCGACGGATCATAGATTTCTTCCTAATTGTACTATCTTCTTCATTGATATATTATCAAAAGAAAAACCAAGGGACTCCTGACTCACATAGTGAAACATATCCCTTTAGGTGATCGTAGAACGATGAAACGGGCTAGTCGCTTGCGCGTATTCGCGTCGGAGACACCCAAAGAACCATGTCGAGACATATCTCTGATGGCCGTAGGTTTTAGTCTCGCCGGCTGCGTTGTTATTATTACTAATTATTATAAGCGGTATTTTTGTACAGTGTCTTACAGTGATGGAGTCGTTGCAGGCGCAGCCGACGAGCCGTTCACGGCATAGCCATATTATACATAATATAAATATATATACATACATATATTTATTTCAATTATAGCGCGTAATACTCTGAAAACCTTTCTTTGGCGTACACATGATACATACAGAGATGCGTATACACGCATGTAAACGTAAATTAAAAAAGCGTCAGTTTAACGAAACGAAAGGGAAAGTGCAAGTAAAAACGGAGAACAAATACACAATGTCAAGAAAGGATTTGTTCGTATAAACAACTTCAAGAACGGAGCTTTTCTCTGTCTCTGTCTCTGTCCGTCTGTCTTTCTGTCTCTCTCTCTTTCTCTCTCTCTCTCTTTCTCTCTCTCTCTCTCTCTCTCTCTCTCTTCCTCTTCCTCTCTCTTTCTCTCTGTTTTCATTGAACTTCGGTGGATATCTTTACTTGTATCTATCTCGGTGCTCTCTTATATTGTCCGCTTCGTTACCTCTCAAAGAATCATTTAAATTTCCCCAACTTATAATTACTGTGTACGCTGGTAAATATCACATACACGCGAGAGACATGCAAGCATATACACACGTACAAATAATAATTTTACAAGCATAGGATACACGTACGATAGATTATATGTACGGACACATTACTACCTACATACCTATATGTTATTTCCTCTTTGATTAAGAGTAGATAATTAATCTGTGTAAGAGCCATACGAAGTTCGTGTGAAATTGAAATACGAATGAGAAAGAAGGATTCTATCGCAAAGGATACATACACATACACACGTACACACGCACACGGAAAATCCATGCCTAAAATGACATATCGGTGTTACAACGTATAAATATATATATATATATAAATATGATTATAAATATATAAATATAAATATTATGTAAAACACAGATACACACATAAAATTCGTCTGTATATGTCTATAAATATTGTTACATATATATATGGTCACTATAATGATAATTATTACGTGATATGTATTACGAAACATCTTTTTCTCGCAATGGTCCGTGATATGGGCATCTACTCAGATTCTAATGTCTATATGTCATTGTTTATTATGTCGTTAACAATTAACGTGTATATGTGAAACTTTCAAAACGAATAAAAGGTACCTAAGCATATGACCATCGTCATCTTATTTCCTTTCTACCGAATCCTTGTCTGTTTTCATTTATACCATAGTTAGCTGTACTAAGAAGTACTCTATAATTGATTAATTTTTACAACAATATAAGCATCAAGGAATAAATATAAATGGAAGAGTAATTTATTTTTAAAAAATATAAAAAATTTGTATTTTCAAATACTTTATTGATCTATCGAACAATCGTGGTAACAGATCATACTCAAACAATCGATTCAACCAGTAACCAATAACTTCGTTTATCTGCATTCACGTGTTAGAAGATAAGGTTATGTCACGCGTGACGAAGGTAAGAAATACATACTGGGTTATTGTTTTGAAATTTATTACAGTGAATTTTAAACATTAAATGTTTATAACTGTTTTATAATTGTTAATAATAACATACCCGAATAAACGGTAAGGCAGTTTGCTAAATTTATTTGATAAAATACTATAATTACGTCTATATTACAATTTTTAAAAACTGTAAAAGTACGTATTTTAAAACCAATATTGTTCATTTACGAATAAACATTAACAATAGTAATCAAACTGGTAACTTTTAATTATTTAAAACCGTAAAGGCTTTCAACATTTTTAAATCATGACTCGATATGCAAGAGCTAAAGGTTCAAAAGCTTCAAATGAAAGAATACCCAATGAAGCTACACCATGGCATGTAATGAAACAACAATTAATTGAAAATTTATCAAAAAAAGAAGAATCTATTGGAGAAACAAAAACTGTTAAAGAATTGCTGGGTGACACACAAAATACAACTACTACTAATAATGTTGAAAATGCTAATAGTTCATGGGCAGAATTTCCAAACAATTCTGAAACAAAACATAATGTAATGATGCATAAAGTACAGAAAAAGCAAAAGACTATTATCAAAGATAATCCTGCAGCAGAAATAAACAGTAAGGAACACCAAGAAGATGTATATCAATATAATACAAGTAACAATAAGAAAAGAAAAAAAGATAAACGCAATACATTAGAAATTAAGGAAAATAATATTGATGCAGTAATCAATATGAATGAATCACAAAATGAAAATGATATACCTTCCAAACGCCAAAAACGCAATATGAAGAAAAGAAATTTGAATGAAAGTGTATCCAAAACCACAGAAAATGATAACAATGATAGTATTGAACCAGAAAATACAAATAATAACAAGAATGGAAATAAAGAAATTAATAAACCACAAAAAAGTTTTAATACAAACTTTCCAGTTAAATCACAGAACTTCAAGAATATTCCAAATAAGTTTGGTATGAAAAAGATTGACAATCAGAAAAGGAAGAGGAAACCACCTAAAATTCGGGATGATAAGGAACACAAAAGAAGAAAGCCAGACGTAGCCCCTTCAAAAATAACCATTAATGGTGTAGAATTAGAAATTGTGAAATTTGACGGGTTTCCAGTCAAAAAAGAAGATGCAGATAGACTAAGTGATTTAAAACAGAAAATGATCATGAAAGGTACATTGTATTAGTAAACTTTTTATAATGGTATATTAAACATTTTTTAATCATTTTCGTCATTTTGTAGGTATTCCACAAAAAGAAATAAATGCAGCAATGAAACTGGAAAGGAGAAAAGCTGAAAAAGCACTAGCTAGAATTAGAAAATGTGTATGTTTTCATTGTCGTAAATCTGGACATAATTTATCTGATTGTCCTGAACTTGGATCAGAACAAGCAGGAACTGGAATCTGTTTTAAATGTGGATCAACAGAACATACTCATTTCGAGTGTAAAGTAGCTAAGCCAATGGAATTCAGATATGCAACTTGTTTCATTTGTCGCGAACAAGGGCACATTGCTAAACAATGCCCTGATAATCCTAAAGGAATTTATCCTCAAGGAGGAGCTTGTAAAATTTGTGGAGATGTTACACATTTGAAGAAGGACTGTCCGGATTTGATCAAAGGAAAGGAAGAAAATACCGTTACAGTAAATACAATTGCAAATGGTAATTTAGAATCCCTAGGAGGGGACATAAATAGCATAGATGAAAAAGATAATAAAAAGACTAAAAAAATAGTGAAATTTTAATAAGTACTTAAAATAGAAATAAATACACGTATTTTTATGTATAATGTAAACTTTTTGTATATAATTCAATGCTTGCTATGTAAACGTAAGATTTATTGAAAGGTACATGTGTCTGACATGTATATACATACATTATCTTCATACATATACTTTAACATTATTTAAACCACCATCATGAAAAATCTGATATCAAATAACATATAATATCATTACAATTTATGTATTATCTATTTACATTATATTGGAATTTTTAAATCAATTAAAACTTTTTACATATTAATTGTACAATGTGATCATGAAATTATTTATTCATTTAAATAAATTTTCCTAAGTTAAAGGAATAAATTATTTATTAAACTCTATGATATCAGATTTTTTCTCCCTATGTACAGAGGACAAATTATAAAGATATACGTAGATATACAAATATTATCTGTACATAGTAGTAGTTTCTTATATATATGTATCAGCATCATTTGCAAAATTTGTAATGTTAATTTTAAATTTATATTTCTATATTTAATCTGTTATACAAATGACATGTAACAAGTAGAAACATACGATTAATTTTTCATTACCGTAATTTTCTTTTGAGACATCTAAATAAATGTCTCAATTTCTATTCACACAATTTTTATCTTATTATATTATGAATCTGTACAATTTATATACTTAAAATAAACATTATCATTTGAAGTATGAATTTTATGAATATATATGTATTTATATGTATCTGTACCTATATTACACTTGTTCTTACACTATTCCATATATATAATATATAAACTCTCTATATTTTATATTAATCTGCTACATAAAAGTTATACTTTAATCACTTCTAATGGCAGACAGATATTATTACTACTGCAGTGATGAATAAAGTCAACACACAATGAGAAATATCCATTTATCTGTACCTATTAAATCTTTAATTTATATATTAGACAATTGCATTCTCAATATCTTAATTCACTGTAATGCTCTGTCATTAATTATTTAAATAATTCCTCATATTAAATAATATACAATAATAATTAAATTCAAAGAGACAATTTATTGCAACACATAATGAAAAACTTTTATTTTAGAATTGTTAGAAGTTGTGCGATATTACATATCGTAAGAAAACGTACGGAAATGTCCTAATATATTTTCTTCAAAAGTATGCTAATTATAAAATGCACAAACGTAACTCAATGAAAGAAAATTTCCCAACCTCCTTTTAAAAAATCTGTTAATATTAGCTATAGACGAAGAACATCGATAAAGAAAAAATCATAAAAATACAACATTATTAAGAAATAACTGGAGTAACTTTTACTTTTACAAATAACGTAAGTTTTTCAAATATTTTTGATAATGATAACGATTATAAACAAATTCAATTTCATTGAAAATTAGCGTTTCTCTTTTGTAAACTTTTAAACTAACATATATACACCAAGCTATTCTGAAATTAACCAAGAAAAATCAATTTTTCGATTTAAGATAAATATATTAAATTAACATGCAATATGGAAATCTTAAATAATATAAACCATTACGTTAAACGCATTTAATTTTGAGCTCATTAATCACATTGCCTAGCGATAAAAAATCGAGTGTTTTCGCTATTCCATAAAACTCCATCCATCATCCAATATTCTATGAATACATGCATTTCTTTTCATTAAAACATCTGAACTTTTATGCTAATCAGGAATTAATTAATTAGAAATTCAAATTTAGATACAAAGTATAGAACATTCAATGTACAGATACTTCTTACTACTTTAGCCTCTTGCTTTAATTTCCAATAAAATCTTTTTAAAATGTAATTGACAAATATATAAATATTTTTTGTTATCTTATATATTTGTGTTACAAATTTTCATGTAAAATTTCATTCAACCGTTCTATTTCTATTATTTCTAAACTTGCTTTTATATTCTTGATATATTACATGATAAAATAACAACTAATTTTATATTATTTTTATCAAATTCTCAATGAAAATAAAAATAATTTAGTAATAGACTTTTTAACCACACATAACTGAGCACTCACTATGTTATGATAAACATATCTATAACTTCGAAAGTGCAATTTGTGATTATAAAAGAAACCTCTTATATGTTAGTAAGACAAAATTAGAAAACGGTTGAATGTATAACATTTTAATACCTTTCACCATTATCTTTGGTATGTAACACTTATATATAGTTAGTATGACCAATTATCAAATTAAG
Source organism: Bombus vancouverensis nearcticus (assembly GCF_051014615.1). Classification (NCBI taxonomy): domain Eukaryota; kingdom Metazoa; phylum Arthropoda; class Insecta; order Hymenoptera; family Apidae; genus Bombus; species Bombus vancouverensis. Next base: position 9,760,102 of record NC_134920.1, read on the forward strand.
AAGTACCAATAACTAACATCTTCAATTTTGTGACTTCAGGATAGGTCCGCAAACTTCGAACATTTTGAACATTATATTTTTCCTTAGAATGTACCTGCTAGGTAGCTTCAGCTTTGTGTGCTGATTCTATGATTTCCTTGAGGCAGCGACCAAATTCCTCGATTATAAGTCTTTGTGATGTTTCATCATCAAACATGTTACGTTCTGCTTCATCAGCTTGCGCCATTAAGCACTCACACGTTATTTGTACTACTTTATCAGTCAAAAAATTAAATGGCTGCCTGTAAAATATGTATCACAAGCATGTAATTCGTAATATTTCTATCATTTCCTTTCTTTCCAGTATTTCTTAAACATACCTTGCACCAGTATTTGATGTAGCGGGTGGCCTAAAAGCCATTTCCGATAATTGTAATTTTGTCTTATTTAGCGTAAGTTGTGCAGTTCTTACTTCGGCTGCTTCAGCTAGGTCTTTTAAAGATTTCTTCTCTAAATTCGGTTCTTCTACATTACGACACCCTATACATTTACAATTAGCAGAACAAGGAATCTTAGCCTAGTAAAATAAAAAATATTTTAGCGAAAATATTTTATTATTTTTAAAAACATTTATGTGTATGGCCATTTATTATACCTCGTAACATTCACAATAATTCTTTAAACATCCACTTCGTTTACAGTTGCAACCTTTGTTATGTCTACGTATATCATCGCCAGTTTCACGACCTTTGCCAATTTTTGGACGAAAAGCATTTGGATTACGCTCCAAACAGGACTTAATAGCACGTTGTCTTTCCTCTTCATTTCCAAGATTATTAGAACAGTTATTACAGTTGCACATATGACAAAATTCTCCATTCGCAAAGCAGTCACAATATCTGCAGCAAAACATATTTACGACTTATTGCTTTCATTTATTAAAACGCAATTAAAATAATGATGTATTAATGTGAAAATCAAATATTTCTTACATCACAAAACAATCTTCTAATTAAAAACGTAATATAACATCTATTGTGGACTGTCACTTTACAATATAATAAAAAAATGAAAAGCAATACCTGATGTTCAGTTTTTAAAAGTAGAATCATAACAATGATATTATATATTCAAAAATTATGTGAATTAGTTTACAGTCTTATGTTATACTTACAATTTAAGACATTGTGATTTAGTGCAATTGCATGGTTTTCTCGGCCGAATACCATTTGGCTCAACACTGGTATATGATCTTTGAGAGCTTTTACTTTCTATAACAGATCCCACAGATAAAGTCCCTGTTGAAGTCTGCAAATTTTGTGAATTACCTAGTAAACCAGATGTTGCTTGTTGAGATTTCAATTTTACATCGTCTGCTGGCTATAAGAGATAAATAATATTATTCTATGCATATCACGAATATTCTAATGAAAGAAATATACTAAACCTGTTGCTGAATATATTGGGCTGGTAAAACTACAATATTTCCCACATTCGAATTTGTTGAAAGAACAGCTTGCCCAGATGCTAATTGACTTAAGGCAGATGCTGGGATAGCAACTGCATTTTTTGATTGGTTGGCTACTGTTGCAGTTGCTGGAATTAATAATCTTTGCCCACTTCCTGTTAATGTAGCCTTAGGTGCAACTGTCCTTAATGGTTGATTGCTAGTATTTAATGGAACTACCTGCATTTTGTTTGCAAAAAAAAGACATGATGTATATAAGTAAATTTTGTAGTATTTTTCGATGATTATATATTCTATTTTTACAAACCTTAACAATCTGTTGTTGACCTCCTATTTTTTGGCCAACACCAACAGTTTGTAAAGTTGTTTGTGATTTCGTTTTACCCACAGTAACAACATTTGTAGTACCTGATGATGGAGTACTAACTAATCTTACATATTGCACCTTGAAAAGTATTGTATATTTAAGATATTTAAGCTTTAAATATTAATGCAAAGAAAAATATTGCAATGTTTTGATTTTATGAAAAAAATATTACTTGTCTGCCAGGCATTTGTATTTGATGTACTTGATTAGATCCAGTAACAATGTTTTGATTTGCTGGTATTCTAATAACTTGTCCACTTCCAAGGACAGTTCCAGGTTTTAAAGAACTCTATCAAAATATTTTATAATTAGCATAGAGATATTTAAAAAATATTAAAATTATATTAAAAATATGCATCACATGCATACAACTAACCTGTCGTATAATCACTTTCTGTGGACTTTGTTGGACAGATGATTTATTAGAAGAGGAAAATGTTGATTGCTGATTTGAAATTGTCGAAGCTTTAACTTGTGTGTTTACTGTAGGGGCAGGTAATATCTTTGTTGGCGATTTGATTGTATTACTTGGAACTATAGTCATTTTAGAGGGTTGAGAACTTGATGATTGCACTAGTTTATTTACAATTATTCCCTTTAACAAAAATAAACACGAATTAATTATTTCTGAAAGATCTTACATCTTAGTTATTTATTGATTGGAAGATTTTTAATTCTTCCTTTTCATAAAAATAATAAGAAGATAATACTTACTTTTTTCTTTATACTCACTTGTTTCTGTGGTGTTGAGGGCAAAATATGTTGAACTTTGTTAGTGGAAAGTAATCCCATTTGTTGTGCTTGTGCTAATGTTATAGTTTTTGTTGGACTTGTAACATCTTGACTTGACGAACTATTGTTTAAAAATTTTATTGCTTGTGTTTGTTGATTTTCATTTTGGGAACTTGCTATAAGAACTTGTTGACCTGATGGTGCTTGATTTCCAGCTAGTATCATTTTTGTATATACCTAAAATCATGGTAAAAAGGGAAGCTTAATAAATGTTTCAATCCTAAATACAGTAAAAATAACGAATATTATATCACGAATAATCTTACATTTCGATTTTGAGAGGTACTCTGTGCAGTACGTTTTATAGCAGACTGAGCTGTTTTTGCATTCTGTACATTTCCTAATGTGATATTTCCTGAATGACTAGTTGCCATTACAGGCTTACTAGGTTGTGCAGATCTTAACTGAACTATATTACCATCAGCAGATTTTGCCGTTATGAGAGTCTGAGCTAATGATTGTAATTGACCAGCCGATGCTGTTGACGGGTGTGAAATTTTTAAGATTTGGCTAGTACCTTGACCACCAGCTGGAGAGACTATCATAATAGACTGACTTTGCGTAACTTGACCAACATTTGACTTTACCTATTAAAATAATAAACAAATAATAATATATAACCAACATAAGTATTATATACTGTGTACCTGTACTGTAGATGTAGGAAGCCTTTGTAACGTTGGTTTTGTTTGAAATACAATATTTTGATTATTTTGATTTGCTGTTGTATAGATAATATGTTCCTCTTGAGCTTGTTCAGAAACTTCAGTCATTTCCACATCAGGTACAATCGTTTCAGTCTCAATATTACGTCCAATTATTATATGCTCTTCATCCGTTGTCATAACTTCTTCAGCATTCATGCATTCTAACTCAGCTTGAATATTTGCAAATGCTTCAAAGTCATTGGATGAATATTGTTCGTTATTATGCGATAGACTCAGTGCACTCAAGTCTCCATCACCAAGTGTACGTGAATCAAGAGCTAATGGTTCAACCAATGCTCTAGCATTTTGTCCTTTATTTATAGACATGATTACGTCCCTATACAAAATGTTACTTACTGTAGAAACTTATATATTTTAAATGAAAATAAGTATACCAATAATGTACTTCATTTAATTTGTATTGATATTATCTTTTTAGATTATTTCTTTTTACATATAATATGTAATGTAGGATTATATACAGATTTGTAACAAACTACATAATCAACTACATAACAACAATTATAATCAAGAAAGCCATATAGACATATAATATATAATTTCTTAAAATTATCATTCTCGTAAAAATCTTAAATATATAATAAAACCAAGACATTAATTACATAACTGAGTACGGAAACAAAACATACGATACAAAGATTCCTAAGCATAGGTCTATATGCTAGTATAAAATATCAAATTATAAACTATAAACAATTTTAGCAATATTTAATATCATGTAATCATATCACTTATTTATATTTAAAATAACTTTATCTAAGTTAAAAAGGTTTTCCAGATGTCTGTATCTTTCATCATAAACATGTATTTGATGGATACACAGGTTAGAAATTCATAGAATGTAAATCGTTTATATTATAAAGCTCGAAACGTTGTTAGACAATACACAGAAAGAAATATTGTAAACCAACGGAAAAATATAAAACGATTTATGAATTGACTTAAAAACGAAACGAATCGACGACGATTTAAAAATTCAAAAATTCAAATCTTTAAGATGTAGATGTGCCTTTTATAACTACTAAGGGCAGTAGGATTACCTACAAGCACGTCCGACAATATAAAGACCGAGTATAATTCGAATTTTCGAAAATTCGAACAATAAAATTTGAATAATGAAGAAAAATTCGAAGGATAGTCTACTTAGGAACATTAGCGCCATTTATTACTTGAACGCGCCATTTTCCACGAACTGAATTTCTCCAAGTATTTTAATAGTTTTAATGATTTCACAGCAAATCGACATTAATGTACGAAGAAAAATTAAACACTTAATATTTCAAATGGTAATAAAAAAGGAACTTTTCCTAAATATTCGCCTTATAATCGCACAAAATTCAACTTAACCTATAAGTTATCATTTCATATCAGGTACATACAGTGCTGGGTGGGGGCGTGCCACGAAACTTATTTTAATTTTAACAAATAATACAACAATGTCTCTTATATGCTCGTCAAGTATTTAAATTTCACTTAAACTTTTTCCTAAATAAATTAATCGTTCTTATAATACATACCTGGGTGTTCCTTTAATACCTCGAATTTGTTCAAAATCACGCGCCCACCATTGCTGTCCCACAGTGCACTACGCACCGCTGTGTACAAACAGACCCAAAGGTCGTTTAGTATTAAAATTTCAAAGAGAAACGAGAATGACAAGTTCACTGTTACTATAGAGTTATATTTTTTCTTATATGTAATTCGACAAAAGTAAACGTTTTACTTTATCAATCGAATATTACGTCAAAAACAACCAATATTTTCGCGCACTTTGCAAATTTCGATTTCGCCATTTTCACCCTTCCGCGGCTAAAAACACGTCAGCCCTTTAGCGCCCTCTTAGGCCAATAAAAAACCAAGTGTTCCAAAAACTTGAATATTTTGAATGTAAAATATTTCACGAAAAGTTGTATATTGTTATAACTATAATGTTTCTGTCTATAAATTTCTACAAATTTTATTTCTTAAATAAAGGAATGAAAGTCTACCCTTTTATTTATACAGTAACTTAGTTATTAACGTTAATATCAAATGAATTCTGTACTTAAAAAATACACGTATATTCTTATGTTGCGATAGCGAAACACAATACTAATTTGATAGTTAATGACCGTCTAATCAAGTAATGAAATTACTCGAATATTAGAGAGAGCTACTTCTGTATAGTAAAAATATATGTATTAATGTTGCTTATCAATTACTCCTAATTATCAAAAATAGATCTTTAAAATATAAATATATATTGAATTCAAATATCTCTTACGTTATTTTTATATAATCACTGAAAAAAACAGGATAGATAATCAAATAACATTTAAATGCATTCTTTTTGTAAAAATATTTTCTGTTTACGATTATAATCTTACTTCCAATATTTATACATAATTTACTTGAGAAAGAATAAGTATTATAACAATATATCAATTTGGATTTCAAGTATAACGGAATCTGATTCATTAATTTATAATTTTGTCGGCTAGGTATGATGGGACTAATGAGAGATTAAAATTGCAAATGAATAATAAAATTGCATTTCTGTACACATTAGCATACATTAAATTTCATAGAAATTGTAGCTGTAACTAAGTACAGCTTATACAGGTTTACGACACGTATGAAACAGAATAAAGTAATCAACAAATATCTTTAAAAATTTACGAATTACATTATATAATTGATCATTTTTCTACCAGTATTTTAGTTACCTACAATTTTTAAATTAATATATAACTTAAACACGTGTACTAATTTTGTTTAGATATGAAACTAATGATTTATATTTATTGTAATCGAATACAGAGTAAGAAGTATTATACTAACCCTATTCAAATTAAATACATCAACTTTTTAAATTATGGAACACGAAATGTTAAACCAAATTTATAAGTATAAGCGAGTCCACATTAATTGTATTCTATTCAATCATGAATTATTCATGTAAAGTGTGTTAACTGATCTCAGTAATGTTCTATAAAGCGCCATCTCAAATTGTATTACGATGTACATATCTTTATAATTATTTAATTTTAATAATCTGATAATAACATATATTGTTAAATAAATAAGAATCGGCAATACATATAAAGTACAAGATATAACAAGTTGTAGGAAAATACGTAACACAAAAACTATTATTACATGATTTATGTTTATATACAAATAAAATTTATATATTTCATTAAAATTATAATATATAAAAATTTTAATTGTTACTTATTGTAATAATTTGCATTTTATTGTTATAACATTCAGTGAAATCTATTTCTATTTATTCCCTACTGTACTTCTAGTAGCTTCCGTCCATAGTTCATGATCGCAATAGGCGCAAAAGTCATTTTTGGTTATTCATGTAGAAAAGATGGTGGTGACGGTATCTTCTGTACGTCAACAGCTCACGAATTTACTATATGCCGGGGGCTCTCATAAAGATCAGGCGGAGAAGTAAGCTCGTTAAGTAGGATCAAAAGTATATTTTTGGAATATTCCGTACAAATGGTGATACTTACAGGTATCGAGCGATTTTGGACTCAATACTGTTATCGTCCAGCGAAGAGGCGATGGATGCTTTGAAGATATTCATTGAAGCAAGTACGTTAGATTTTTCTTATAATATACAGAAATATATCTTCCAATTATCTGATACTATTAATTACTTATAAATATATAACATATATGTATCAAATCGTTACATGTTCATGTCTCTGTATATACAATAATTTATTAGATTAAACGTCATATCCTCATGGTTATTTACATAACTACGTTTTTATATAAATGTTCTTAAATATCAACACAACTTTTTTCTCCAATTTGTAGATAATTCTAGTCTGCATTTTGTAATATGATATTGTTTCCAATGGTTTCTTAGTAACGTAATAATGAATGCTTTTTGTCTTGCAGTTGTACATGAATATGTAAGTTTGGTCATCTCAAGACAAGTTTTAACGGATGTCAGTAATCGATTATTACTTTTACCTGATGAAGTGTCGATGGCTATTTCGCATTATACATTAGACAAGGTAAATTTTGTTATAATATATATTAATTGAGATATAATAAGGAGTTGCTTGCTAATGTTTTAGATGCAACCAAGAGTAATCTCATTTGAAGAACAAGTTGCTAGTATAAGACAACACTTGGCAAAAATTTATGAACGTAATCAAAATTGGAGAGAAGCAGCTAATGTTTTAGTTGGGATACCACTAGAAACAGGACAGAAGTAAATAGAAAAATCATTGTTATGTACTATCAATTCCAGATTGTTAGATATAATTATTATGTTTACGCAGGCACTATACGGTTGACTACAAACTTGAAACTTATCTTAAAATAGCACGATTGTACTTGGAAGACGATGATCCAGTGCAGGCCGAAGCATTCATCAATAGGGCATCTCTTTTACAAGTATATAGTATTCAAATTTACCTAAGTAGTATATATACCTTTAAAAACAAATTTATTTTGTGGTTTTTTTAGGCTGAGTCGAAAAATGAACAGTTACAAATATACTATAAAGTTTGTTATGCTAGAGTATTAGATTATAGAAGAAAGTTTATAGAAGCAGCACAAAGATACAATGAATTATCATACAGATCTATTATACATGAAGATGAACGTATGACTGCACTTAGGAATGCATTAATTTGTACAGTATTAGCTTCTGCAGGCAAGTATTTGTTTCATATTCTTTAATTGTTTTAGAAACAATGTATAAGCTTTGCATTAATATTAGGTCAACAAAGAAGTCGTATGTTAGCTACATTATTTAAAGACGAGCGTTGTCAACAACTTCCCGCTTACTCAATTCTTGAAAAAATGTATTTGGATCGCATTATTCGGCGTTCCGAGTTGCAAGAATTTGAAGCCTTATTACAACCTCATCAGAAAGCAAGTACAATTGATGGATTAGGATCCACTATTCTTGACCGTGCCGTTATAGAACATAACTTATTATCTGCTAGTAAATTGTACAATAACATAACTTTCGAAGAATTGGGTGCTTTGTTAGAAATTCCACCAACGAAAGCAGAAAAAATTGCTAGCCAAATGATTACAGAAGGTCGAATGAATGGGTACATCGATCAAATTGATTCCATTGTACATTTTGAAAGTAAGTTTAGAGCAATCAGTTATAGTTAATTAATAATTCAGTCTTATGGATTTAATACAAATATTTTCTATCAATAACTTATTTTCTTGCGTAGCACGCGAAACTTTACCAACGTGGGATAAACAAATACAATCACTTTGCTATCAAGTAAACCAAATAATAGAAAAAATTGCTCAAACTGAACCAGAATGGATAGCAAAAGCAATGGAAGATCAGATGGTGCATTAATATAAATTTTTTTAATATCAAATAAACATACACAGAAACTGGAACAGGAACATTAGATAAACATTTGATACATACACAACTAAAAATTTGGAGGCAATAAAGATTGTTATAATTCTACAGTGATGCTTATGCATTGCGAGTAATGTAAAATATATCATGCTCGTTAATTTCTGTTAATACGCATAAAATCAATTTTTATATGATCAATAAATAAATTTTGATTTTTCATAATACAAATAAAAATACCAAAATTTATGAAATATTTAACAATTGGTTTTTGTCATTATAGCTACTTTATTATTTACGAAAACTTAACATTAAAATAAGTATAAAATACGGATAAATTTTTATTGATTAAGCACACTTAAAAGTCATTTGTTTAATATTCATCTATGACTGTTATGAACTTCACGCAAGCATATTCCAGTAAAGGGAATATTGTAATTATCTCATGTAAATAAAGCATTCACACTGCACATAAAATAAAATTTTCTTTATTTTATGAACTAATCAAAGCTTGATCCAGATTTGGCTGAATATTTAACAACTGTTGATGTATGGGAAAATAAAATTGTACGAGTACAAACCTCTTATGCATTATAAGTGCTACATAAGACAAGACTGTGGAATTATTTATAACTAAAAGTATTTATTACTATGTACTATTTAAAAAATGTGAAATCTTTATATAAGGTGCCGGACTAAATTATTGGAATCTTCGTAACCAAATATGTATTTCTCAATTTGTTTCAATCCTAAAATAATCACGCTGGCAGTATTGTTTTATATTGATTATATAGATAGGAATGAATGTTATCTCATTCTGCAAATGAAAAGTAACTGTACTTGATATTTGACATCATTTAATCTCAAGTCCCTGTACGTAGCTATTTATTTAATATAATATTAAGTGCAGGTATTTTTACAATAAATTCGGTCATTAATATTATTTGTGTAGCTACAAAAATGTATGTGCAGCATCATACTGTGTTATTTTGAAATCAATCACTGAATTTATAGTTACTTTGTAACTTGGTAACATTTACTACTGAGTTGAAAAATATATTTCCAGAAATGCTTAAACACATTTTCTTCCTAATTTAATTTTATACGTATTTGCAATCAACATTACTCCATGAGTATATTTTTTATAATTAAGTTCAGAATAATTAACATTTGATTTTAATAGACTGCATGTTCATCAGGAACTGGTAAAAGGCTGCACCATATCAAATATGAGAGAATTATAGAGGAAAAAATAGAACACTTCTATTTTGGTTAAGAATTTGTAAACCGTATTGTTCATGATAAGATATTGTTACCATACCATGTTTATACGTATTATATGTGGCATCTATTTTGGGATAAACCTATCTATATGTTATAGGCAATACTTTGAAGCATGTACTGTGATACTGTCTTTATGACACAAAGGCCATGAAAAGACCTTTTGAGTGATCTAATCCTTTTGTGTCTGATTCATATTTAAGCTTGTAGGTCTAATGCAAGACCAATCTTGTGACCACCAGAGCCAAAGTTCTTTCCATCAATATTTGTAGAAAGTGTCAGAGTTACACCTAAATATATTAAAGAATATGTAAGTCAAATATCAGATATGATAATATAAATATGTAAATCAAATATGTAAGTAGATAATCAACATAATCAGTAAAGTACAATGATTTAATGGATATATTATGACAACTGATGAGAAATGTAAAATCAAATATAATATTGTTACTCTACCAAAAGTCCCTTCCTTAGAGTAACATTTTGCACGAATTAAACATCACTTACCATCACGTAACTTTTGTTGATATCCTAAACCAATTTGAAGATTAGAATTAACTTTAGCTCTGATAGATGCATCTGAGTCAAGATTATATTTTGTAGCAATTCCAAATTGTGTCACATTGTTGCTTGAATTCCACTCCAGATTAATTGCGCCTTCTAGTTCTGGTTTCACTTTGTGATAAATGAGGCCACTAAAGTCACAGCCATTGTTCCTAAAAAAACAGAATATTAAAAAATGAAGAAAATTTTATCAAATTATTCTTTCTCGTGAATATTTATAACGATTATACATACACTGCTGCGTGAAGAGTAAAGTCAGATGCGGTATATCCAAGTGCAAAGTTATTCTTTGTAAGCTTGTTTCTTTGTGTATCAAAACAAGCTTGATATCCAGCCAACCAACCTACAATTTCATCGTAGTATTTTATAACCTAGTAAATTTAATCTATTCTGTTTTACTATAACATAATCTTACATCATTCTTTCTGGAATAACAGGATACTGGGAATGTAAAGGGGAAGGACTTGAATGGAATTACAAGAAATCACATAAGGACAACAATATAATAACTATTAAATATCTGAACAATATTTAACTTTTCAAGTTCAATACTAAAAAAAGAAATGATACAATATTACATAATAATAAAAATAATATAAATATATGCCATGAACTAAAAGTATATACATGCCATCTTTTTCTTACCTTGGTATCCTACAACAGCTGATGCATTTACCAAAGGACCAGCAGAAAGACTAAGATCAAAATCAGCATTGGCTGATACATTCTCATGTTTGTAAGATGTCTTCAGTTTTCCAGTCTTGGTCCTACAATACAAAACAATCACATATTTTTCAAAACTATTTATTTTAGGTACATGCAAAGCAGGGATAAGTAAACTATAAGATGCAGATAAAATTAAATGATATATTTTACCCTGTTTGTGGAGAGAAAGTACAGCCATAGCCAAGGGTAAGACCTTTGAGCAATTTGTCGGCAAAAGTAACATCAGTAGCAAGTGTATTATCAGTATTCCACTTTTCACTAAATTTCAATCCATAGTCATCAATACTATATTTGGTTTCTAAAGTACCAAATACTTTTCCACTATCTTGATTAGATACCCCACCACTAGAGAATTCTACACCAGACTTAGTTTTTGTTTTCACATCCAATTTGATTAGACCAAAATGATATCCACTGGAAAATAAGTCACGAGCACTTTTGCCTAAATCACTATATGCTGGTGGAGCCATGATCTATGCAAAAACATTAAAGAGGTACACTACATTTATTTGTCAATTAACAATAACATAAATTTATATAATGTATGCATATAAAATCCAAATATTTACTTTATTTAAAGAAAAGTGTAAGTAGGACATTTTCATTCATAAATAAAAAAAAATATTGAATTTTAAAAATATATTTTTCTAAATTATACATTTAAATATGCTTAGCATTAAAGCGCTAAAATGACAATAATCTCTAATCTGAATGATAAGTAATCGAAAAATTCAAGTTATTATCTCACAATCAATAAATGATGTGTCAGTCATAATTAACTTACAAGTATATTTTTCAATTACAAAATAAATAAAGAATGAGATTCAGTTAATGAAAAATTGCTAGCTACATATAGCGTAGGAGTTGCAATTTTCCTTGAAAATTATTTAATGCATTTCGTAATATTTAATACATATGCGAGAAAAATGAATATCAAATTAACTATGTATATACTTTCTGACAGAAATTTTATTGTAAATAATGAATTACGGGGCTAATAATGCCAATATTAAGAAAAACGAAAAAAAGAAAATACACTAAGTAACAATATGTAATTAATTTAACAATAATACAGAGGAAAAATGGAGTGATATTGACCTGTCTTGGTATTACATAAGGTGTAAACCAGCAATTTCTAATTCTCAAAATTGAATTGAATTTTACATTATCACACCCGAAAATATACTTGTTTAATGAAAAAAACGTTATTGGTTAAATCACAAAGGAAAGATAAAGCGTTTAAATTCATATGAGTTTACAAAATTGATAGAAATGGTTTTTAACACTGCCAAACGACAGTCCAGCGACATGACTAGCAACTCATGCCGGCTTTACAAATATTTAATTTTTCTTGCAAATTTTCACGTAATCTGTGTGTATGAATAAGGAATCTAATTTAGATCTAGGATGTATAAATAATGGTATTCGTTGGTACTTACTTATGTTCTATGTTATAAGACGCAAGTGCAGAAAACTGCAAGACTTCGTCTCGTTGTCCCTTAATTGCGTACGTGAGACGATATGCGAATCGGGAGAGGAAGACGGAACCTTCGCGCAACTGTGCTTGCGCATGCGCAGAATAACTTCCAAATAAGCTAGACACTATTTTTATGTGAAAATTTTAATAACATACATAGAATAAAATTAATTTATACAAATAGGAGAATGTTCCTCTTTTATTAAACAAAATACATTCAGCAATTTAATCTTTATATTGATTTACTTTCTACATATTATGTAACCTTGAAGATCACCCTCATAGGCGTGGATCTTGCACATATCCTGATCACCCGGTACTGTTTATTGAGCGTTGAGTAAAAGATAAAGATATATAAAGGAAAAAGTATTGTCGAATAGTATACTAAATACATATTTAATTCATACTACTATCAAGCGTACGCTTATTACTAAAAACCATATACGTCTCTCTAATTGACTATGTTAATTTTAAATGCACTGTATAAATGGTATTTATATATTATGTAAATAAACGACATATATCAAACTCTTTAATTATAGTAGGATATTATATTTCAAACTTTAAAAAGTTTGGATTAATGTACTGGACAAACGGAAAAATTTTTGAAATTTCTCCAATTATAATTTCCTTTTTTTCCTACTAAATGAACTTTTTCTTTGTTGAAAATCTGGAATTCCAATGGGCAATTTTCAGTAGGAAGCAACCTCAATCAAGTCAATTGCACACGTAAAGAAACTGTTGATCAATCTCGTAAGAAAATTAGATTATAACTAGTTGTCAATATACAGAAGAAGAATCCTGAATACAAAAAAGGAAGGAGGGCGCGAAGTTAATAGAACTTCTTTCAAACTTCAATATATAAAGGTAATTGTATATTAAAATAGTTGGTCAAAACTATCTATTATTCCTAAATTTTCATTTCAAAAAGTTACTCATCCGTAATCTTCTGTCACATGAAAAAGGTACTGAAGATACAGCGAAGAAAATAGCGAAATGTACATAATTATTTATATGGTTATTAGATGAATAGTCATAAAAATGACCAGTCTCATTTTTTGACCATTTCGTGAAACTGTCGAAGTAATTAAAACTGGACATTTTCGGTTCCCAAAATAGAATAGTTGCTCGACGCAGAGTGTGTAACTACCATTTCTACGCGAACTGAGACTCTTCCCGAAAGACGATGGTGAACGATCTAGATCATATCTTGGCAGTCTCTTCGTGGATAGTATATTTTTATTAAAGCGAATATATATATATAAACGTCTGTGCAAAATTAATTTTCAGTCTGTTTGTATCCTTCTTCTTTAGCAGATTGTGCAATTCGGTTCGAACCCGAAAGAGGCGTACAATACAAGCGAACTTGAGGAAATTATTTCAGTATCAATATTGATCGATCGTTGATCAACCATGTCACAAAAAAGCTTGGTATGTATCATAAATTAATCAAATCTGTTCCGTTCATGCTGAATGTTCTTGTTGTAAATTAATTTTATTGTTTTATTTGCCCGCATAAACCCGCTAACAGCATACTGTAGATTATAAAATATTTAATTTTATTGTTTTATTTGCCCGCATAAACCCGCTAACAATATACTATAGAGTATAAAATATTGCGACTTGACTATAATTTTATCGTTAATGGAAAACTCATGCTGAACATATTGCGTTTAGCATATTTAAACTGCATTTGCATTTAATATATCCAAATTTTGCGTCATACTTCTATAATAGACGAAGTTTTCACTGATCGTTTGTTGCACACTATTAAAAAATAACAAGCAAATAGTCTATAATACAAAACTATGTACTGGTCTTACGAAATCGATGTACCGAATTGATTTGTTTGCATACGCAAGCTTCTATACAGCATGTACAGTGATGTTGCTTTCCGCGTTACATTTATTGCACAAAAATGATTCTGCTGCGTATTTACGTTAAAAATGAAAATAACAATCTACAATTTTCAATTACGAGTCAATTTCTCAATAATACAAAGCTACAGCTTTAAAAATAATAATGTTGTTCATTAGGGGGAATCGACGCCAACGGGGAAAAGCACGGCGACATACAAAATTCTTCAGAATGACAAAGTGGGAAGGTAAGAAAGTATTTTTCTTCTTCTTAATCGACTATATTACGAATGAAATGAACACTGTTTGGTAAATCTTTAAAATACTTTTTCTCAGATACATGGTCGCCAGCAAAGAGTTGGAAGCAGGGGAAGAAATTGTCACAGAAATGCCTTTTGTAGTTGGACCAAAGGCATTCACATACCCTTTGTGTCTTTCCTGTTATGCAACATGGCCTCCATCGTTAAGCGCTAAACCTCTTTGTTCAAAATGCGGTTGGCCTGTATGTTCAGAAGAATGCGAAAACCAACCGCAACACAAGGACTATGAATGTCAGGTAGAAATCAGGAGAATATAAAAACAGCGAAACTATCTTCCACTTTATGCGATTAACGCTTATTTGCAAATAATTTTCGTATGTTGCAATCAATTGTGAAGCCTTCGCTAATAATACATTGTCAACTTGCATACTTCGTAGGATATAAGAGAGAAAAGAAGGTGTTAAAAGCGGAAAATGAAAGTGTGAAGATGTTAAAAGACGTGTGATTTAGAAATATGATTCGCTTTTATGCTACGCATCGAACGACAAACTATGATACTCACGTATCTTATTTGTAGGTATTCGTACAAGCCAAGGAGAAGTTTAACGTGCAGGCTGCTCTGGAAGAAGCAAACGAAAATGGAGTGCCGCAATTGGAATGTATAACTCCGTTAAGATTGCTTCTAGAATCGGAGAGAAATCCTGAAAGGTGGAACAATGAGATAAAGGACATGGAGGCTCACAATAAAATAAGAAGTCAAAAGAAACATTGGCAATCAAATCAGATTAATATAGTGGACTATATAAGAAAACAACTGAAATTAGACAGGTAATTACTCGTCAATCTCGCGAGAGAAATAAGTAATTTTATCATCGACCTATGTTTCGTTTTGTTTCGTCGCAGATTCTCGGAAGAACAAATTCATACAGCCTGTGGAATTCTAGAAATCAATACTTTCGAGATTCGAACAGCGAAAGGGTGTAGCGCGAGAGCACTGTATCCAACAGTGGCTCTAATGAATCATTCGTGTATCTCTAATACATGCCACAGCATTTCACCAACTGATTATAGGTAAAATGATAATTGCTTAAATTCAGTAACAGATCGCCAAGTTACTTGATAAAAAGTATCTAAAGAACTTTTACTCTGTTCACAGAGTACGATTACGTACCACCCTCAAAATTCCTGCCGGTGGAGAACTTTACGGAAGTTACACACATTCGTTACTTCCTACGCTATTGAGAAGAGAACATCTTCTCGAAGGAAAATATTTCGCCTGTGCCTGTCCAAGATGTTCAGATCCCACTGAACTTGGAACGCATGTGTCATCGTTGAAGTGCAACAAGTGCGATAACGGAATTGTGTTATCTTTAGATTCTCTGGGTAAAAATATCTCGTATGACTGCCTCGCTAACGATATCGACTGATCCGCATACAATTAAGAATACGATTAACCGTAATCGCAATTTCCAATTAAATTTATGTTACAGATCCAGAAAGTTCATGGAAATGTACGCATTGTGAATTTACGACATCGGGATCAGCCGTTCGAAAAGTGTTGCATATCATACAAGCAGAAGTGGATGCAGTAGAGACCATTAGCGGTGCTGATGGAGCTGATGCCATTCAGGAAAGGGAAACAGTGGTGAAAAAATATCGTTCTGTTTTACATCCTCGACATGGTTTCCTTACGATGCTCAGGTAAATATAATCTTATTAATATGGTAATTCATATGCGTAATAAGTGTTTATCAGATTATGCGGTGTAGATAACAAACGATCGAGAGTCGACCGAGATAGAGACAGATAAAATATTTATATTATTATATCGATTACCATTGAGAGGCGATTGTAAGAATACACGTGGAGATTGAAATGTATGATGCCATGTATGATGATGTATGGTGACACGTGGTAAATTTACGTCTGTGTGTAAAGTTTCGTGCGTATACTGTATGAATGGGAAGAATTATCCGCTTATTGTGTATAAATTATGCTGAAATCTCAATTGGCAAATCCACAAAGCTGTCTCTCAATAGATACAAATTTTGATACCTATTTTGTCGGTAATGTTAAAACCGTGGTAAGAGGATTTAGAAGATTGAAATAATCCAGGAACTTCGCTTTTTCAGACATTCGTTGACACAGATGTATGGCCGCGTGGACGAGTACCTCCTAGATGATTTGCCTGACGTCGTATTAGAACATAAAATCGATATTTGCAGGCTGTTACTTCAGGTCTTGGACGTCATAGAACCTGGCTATTCTCGTATAAGAGGTAAAGGATTTATAATTATCTACCATTTGTTACTGTACTTTCAATGATAACGCACTTTATTTCCTGAGATATCTACGCCAAATGTCAATTAAACAATAATGAACTTCTGTTAATGGATGATGTTTTATTAACGATTGTTATTAATATTTTGCTTTTACCGTTAAAGGAATGACACTTTATGAGCTCCATGCGCCTTTACTTTTTATCGCTAAAACGCAATGGAACGCTGGAGTGATCGACGAAGCTGCCCTAAAATCAAAAATGATAGAGGCTGCCAACATTTTGAAAGAAGCGGCATTAATTTTATGCTTAGAACCACCGGACACACCGGAAGGTCAAATAGGTATCGTTGCTAAAGAATCTCTGGCTCAACTCGAAGAATCGATCAAAAGTTTATAAATATTTGTTGTAAATATATGAAGCTTTGTACGAACGTATTTCTTTGTTAATAAAGTTACGCAAGACCGTACGTACGTACGTAATAAATACATATATCATGTTTCAATACGAATATAATGTATTCAACATGATGTTTCTTACTAAAAACTTATCACATATCAGATCTCATCTAACGAACGACGACGAACACAAATGGAGAAAATAAAACTGTCTCTGATTCTCCAAATCCCTCTCGTAACAGTTTAATCATTTTTAATCTTCGTCAAACTTACATCGGTCTTCTATTTACATCTAAATTTCTTAGAAGATTTCATCAACACCGGGAGAACGATTTATTTAAAATGTGGACGATCGTGGAAGATCGCGGACCCTAAAGCCATTACCTACGCATTGTTTTGTTACGAATACTCGACAAGCACGCGCTACGCTACTTCTAATAATAATATAGCGTATCGAGAGTACTAAAGAGAGACGGCTCCCGCTACAACTTCCTGTATTTCGGTGTCAGTTACGAACCGTAGGAAATGCACGATACCGTCAAACTCTCACGCGTCTAAGTATCGTTAGTCTCGCATAAGACACGTAAGTACATACGTTCTTTCAAGCAATTGACGAAAATAGCTGGACTAATATACCACGATGGAAGGAAAATCGAAAAACGCTGCGACTCCCACGTTAAAATATAGAGTTGCTTACTCAGAGAAGCTGGGCAGGTATAAACACATACAGCACATATATCTTAAACAAATATAACGCGATAGGCATCTAAAAGCGTTGAAATAGCATCTATTGGCAGTATCGTGTTAATAAATTCTTGGATTATATTTAATCTCAGTCAAAAAGCAAATATGATATTGTATATCATGATATATACACTTTTGATCTTCGCAACTAATTTGATTACGAATTGAATTGAAATCATGTGTGTATATATCACGTTAGATGTGTTGTGTATTTTGACATATATTTATATATCGTCTTTTATAAGATATTTACAGGCGGCAAAGAATTTAACAGCAGGCGAAGTGATACTTCGCGAAGAACCGATCGCTGTTGGACCTATAACTTCCAGCAAAGATCCGGCATGCTTTGCGTGTTTGCGTTTGTTGCCAAAAATCAAGAAAGAACTACAGTATGTTTGCTCAAAATGCAACATTGCGCCTCTGTGCAGTACTGCCTGCGAGGTAGATGCAAAAATAATTCACTCGTTCTACTCAAACATCCTCTCTAAATTTCCTCTTTAATCGCTACAAAATTTAACAAAGCGTACCTTACTTACTCTCTTTACTCTCTTGGAAGAAGGTACACTATTTTGTTAAGCACCGTCAGTTATCATTGATCATTAGTCATATTTCAGGAACGATCGAAACATCATACACCGGATGAGTGCGAAATTTTCAAACGCAATAAAGATTTATTAATAAACAATACAGAAAATATCATCGGTGTATTATTACCGTTAAGGTTATGGCTCTTGAGACAAAGAGATGCAGAATTATGGAAACAAGTCGAATCTATGGAAGCTCATACAGATAAGAGAAGAAACACGTCCGTCTGGAAAGATAGAGAACTAAATGTCGTAAATGTAAGTAAAACGAAGCAACTAATTATGAAAGACGATTAATTTTCTATAATAAGTCTTCTTGTTTCAAATAGGTGATAAAATCGCTTCATTTGGTTCCTGATGACGACCCATCTGTCTCAGAGCTCCTCCAACTGTTGTGCGGAATTTTAGACGTTAATTGTTTCGAGCTCAGATCTCCGGGAGGTCTGGATGGACTTCTTTTACGAGGTTTATATGTGGAGGCCTCCCTGATGGCTCACGACTGCAGGGGTAACACTCATCTAACTGCTGATGACAATTTTCAGCTTACTGTATACGCCAGTTTGCCGATCAAAGAAGGCGACGAAATCTACTTCAATTACACCTCGTCGCTTTTGGTTTGTTTATTCGCTTATTATAAAGATTTTTACTTCACAAAATCCAAATCACTCCGCGTGAGAAATTTTTTTAAATCATTAAAATACTATTATACCACGTTATATTATGTACGAAGCTTCTAACGATTAAAATTACAAATTGTAAAGGTGTGCAGATCTATCAATTGTTTATCGATCGCTTTGAGAATTAATCATTTACATGTTTCATTGCTAGGGAACCTTAGGTAGGAGAGAACATTTGCGAGGTGGAAAGTATTTCGAATGCGAGTGCCCATTATGCAGCGATCCATACGAAATGGGATCGTACATGAGCAGTATTCTGTGTCCACGATGTAGAGAGGGTTACATAGGAATGCAAAACCCTCTGACAAAGTTTCCATACGAAAAAGGAACGAGATGGCAATGCAACAAGTGCAAAAGCTCCATCGGAGGTCGTCTTGTCAGAGCCACTTTAAATATAACCAAAACATTGATCGACGATGTGGACGATTACGATATTAAAGTTCGTATATGATAGAATTATGATGATTGTACATTATTGAGCATCTATCTAATTTAATATATATCTTGATTTTTAATAATCAAGGGATTGGAAACTTTAATGGCGAAATTGTCGAAGTCTTTCCATCGAAATCATTTTCTAATGCTATCATTGAAACAAAAGTTACTAGCTGCCTATAGAAAGGAAGTGGCAACGCCAAATCCACAAAAAAAAATTATGCAGAAAATGTCTGACGTATGTAAGGAAATGTACGATATGCTTGAAATTACCGAACCAGGAATATCTCGATTGAAAGGTATTTTTAATCGAGTAATTTATTTATACGACTTAGTAAAATCAGCGAAAAATGATATTAACCGAATTTTAATTCTGCAGCAACTTTAAATGTGTTTAAATATCAATTTAGTATGCATATATATGTACGTATATGAATAAAGTACGTCATCCATTACTATACATATATTTTTTAGGAATAATGTTATACGAAATGCACTTACCACTAGTGTTGTTAGCAAATCGTGCATATTCCGCACGAGAAATTTCTTCAAACGAATTAGCTTCGCGCCTTGAAGAGGCCGGGAGTCTCTTGAAGAAGTCCCTAACGATGCTCCTTTTAGAACCAGTGGATACGCCAGAAGGGAAATTGGCCAAACGAGCTTTGCAAGAATTAAAGGCATTAAATCAGAATATAGTCGATGTTAAAACTATCAATGAAACCGAGGAAAGTGGCAATCGTGATAGAAAAAGATTACAGAAAAATAAATCTAATAAAAACAAATAGAGAAATAAAAATACTTAAAATACCCAAGAGAAACATGTCTTTTACGTTAAGAATAATGATTGCTATATGAATTAACTTTTATCATCCTTTTTATAAAGATGTACATACAGGAAATAAAGATATATTGATAATTTAAGTAAACAAAATTTTTGATAATTTTGTATTATTTTAAGCGCCATACGTGACACTAGTAATCAAAAATGTCACTATATTGTTTTAGTAATGTTGCAGAATAAATTATATTATTCTTATTTAAAATTGTATTAATATTTTTTAAATTATTTTTAATAACATTAAAAAGAATTTGAAACTCTTAATCATCATTTCCTTATAAGAAATTATCCTCGTCCGTTGAGATTGTTCTGGTTTAATAGTTATCGGTTTCTGTTTATCTTGAACGATATTAGAATGTGTGATATGTATAGTATATATATATATGGAAATCATATCCAAATGTAATTTTAAAAAGCTAATTCATTATTTAATATAATACATAACATGAGTTAAGCAAACGATAACAAAATCTGATATATCAACTGAAACAACACAATTGACTAAAACATAAAATATTCAACATTTATACGTTAAAAATCTAAATTCACAAGTTTACTTACTTCCTAATATATTCGCTATCGTAAGTAGATAATATTTTAGAGGTTTACAAAGTTTAATAATATATGTAAGTCAAATATAACCTCAATGATAGAAGTGTAAATAAAACAAATTATTGCCATTTTATTGAATACAGTTTGTAATAAATATTCTTGTGTACAATACAAAATTAATAGCTTGTTACAATAAACATAATTATATATAGCGGATTATTAATTTCCTTAATTCATATAACACGATATATTTCTATTTTAGCAACTAAAATAGCATGTTTGACCAGAGCATTATTGGAATATGTTTTTGTATTTGCTTAGCAGTAGTTTTCAACTTTTCTTTACATCGTATAGAAGAAGGTCATGTTGGTGTTTATTTTAGAGTAAGTAATTTATAAATATATTTGATTCTAATATTATAAACATTATAAGCATTTCTATGCTACAGGGTGGAGCATTATTGCCTCAAGTCAGCAACCCTGGGTTTCATATGATGATACCCTTATTAACAACATATCGCTCTGTCCAAGTTACACTACAGACAGATGAAGTAAAGAATGTTCCATGCGGAACAAGTGGAGGTGTAATGATTTATTTTGATCGTATAGAAGTTGTAAATATATTAGATGCAAGTAGTGGTAAGAATTTTATTATGTTAAACTAGAAGTTATAAATTATTGCAATATTGTATATTAATTATTTTAATTATAGTTTATAACATGGTGAGAAACTTCACAGCAGATTATGATCAAACATTAATATTCAATAAGATTCACCATGAATTAAATCAATTTTGTTCTGTACACACATTGCACGAGGTGTATATAGACTTGTTCGATCAAATAGATGAAAATTTGAAAACTGCTTTACAAAAAGACTTAAATGACT
This sequence comes from Bombus vancouverensis nearcticus, assembly GCF_051014615.1. NCBI lineage: Eukaryota > Metazoa > Arthropoda > Insecta > Hymenoptera > Apidae > Bombus > Bombus vancouverensis. Next base: position 9,782,341 of record NC_134920.1, read on the forward strand.
TAGCACCTGGTTTAAGTATTCATGCAGTTAGAGTTACTAAACCAAAAATTCCAGAAACCATCAGAAAAAATTATGAGTTAATGTAAGTACCATAGATTTAAGTTCATGATAGATTCTATTATAAAAAACTTGAATAATATTTTAATAACTATTACAGGGAAGCAGAGAAAACGAAACTTTTAATTTCAACACAGCATCAAAAAGTCGTCGAAAAGGATGCCGAGACTGATAGAAAGAAAGCTGTTATTGAAGCAGAAAAAGAGGCACAAGTAGCAAAAATACAGTATATTCAAAAAATTATGGAAAAAGAGTCACAACAACGAATAGCGGCTATTGAAGATGAAATGCATTTGGCAAGACAGAAAAGTCGTTCAGATGCCGAACATTATCAAACAGAAATGCAGGCTGAAGCAAATAAGCTTCTTCTTACCCGAGAATTCTTAGAACTAAAGAAATATGAAGCACTAGCAGATAACACAAAAATATATTATGGTCAAGATATATCAAAAATGTTTATGTTGGATGTTACTGAAGTGTCAAATTAACTCTCTAATACAAACTCATATGTGGATGTTAAAAAAACAATAATTATAGAAATGAGTGTTTTCTTTTTTTTTTAATATATTTTGAACAATGTAATGATTGTTTTATGTTTAATCCATATGATGAGCGGTATTATATAATAATTATAAAAGCGATAGTAATGATAGTACTCTGATGAAATGAAATATAATTTGCATGTAAATTTATACAATTCATCAATTTATATACTATAATAAATTATACATTATCACTGTTTCCTTTTTTACTAATTTTTGTTAGGATAAACAAAATTTTCTAATAAAAGTATTGTTACAAATTACATTGATGTTGAGTTACTATATATTTAGTTTGTATCTAAAGTGTCCCGTAATTGCTCTAAAATAAACACAAATACAATTTCATCTCAAACATTATAAATACGGAATGTAAGTCAAAATAAACAAAATTTTTCAAATTGGGCCATATTTTTAAATAAAACCAAATCATTAGTTTTAATTATAACCTATGATTCACTTAAATGTTAATATATCTCTAGAATTACTAAATTATTAACTTACAGTTTTACAGTTTAATTTACATTTATAGTTTTTAACAACAAATATCTAACAACTATTTCAAATTCGAACTGCGTTCCAAGAGTTTCTTTTAGCATGATAGTTTAAATGCGATGTGCGCGCATTCTACGTTTATCATATGACAACCTGTCAAAAGAAGCATTTGATAGTCCTAATATTTAAGATTTATTAGACTTAAATAAGTTTACAATCTATCGCGTAGCTTATCATAGTGAATATTAAAGATGACAGCAGTAAGTTTTCCGATTATATTTTATTATTTTATAAGATATAATGTAGTCTATATTTTAAGGTTAGATATAGATCAAGTTAATTTAAAAATATTTATAAAATATTTATGGAAAGAATATGTATTTTATGGATAGAAATATTATAATTTGCGAAAGTACATATAGTATCATAATATTGTTGTTAATTATCATTATTTATATCTTTGTTTTTGTTATCTCAGGAATTAAGAAAATTTCTTTATGGACTTTTAAGTAGTGTGGAAGGACTTCATAGTATACTGATAACAGATAGGGATGGAGTACCTGTCATATCTGTAACTGATGATACGACACCTGAATTAGCTATGAGAGCAAGTTTCTTATCTACATTTGGCATGGCAACAGATCAAGGAAGCAAACTGGGTTTAGGGAAAAATAAAACAATTATATGCATGTATAGTAGTTATCAGGTAATAAAAAAAGTACATATTATTATTATTATTATTATTATTATAGAATATTATTATTTTTCATTAAATATAAAACTAACAAATAAATGTAAAAGCTAATGTAAATCTAATTATTAATTTATTTTGTAGGTAGTTCAGATGAACAAATTACCCTTAGTAATAAGTTTTATTGCAAGTCATAATTGTAATACAGGCCATATCTTATCTTTGGAAACTAAAATTGATCCAATCCTAAGTAACTTAAAAAATGCAGTAGTGGAAGCCTGATGGTTACCTGTTGTGCATTACGGGTGATAAATACCAAAAGTTTGCACTTAAATTTGGTAAAAACTTGTAATGAACAGATGTTCTATGATGTTTTAAATAATGGTGGGGATATTTTTCCCTAATTTATAAGAAACTGGAGGGTTACATTCTTTCATAATTGTGTTTTCTTTGATTAGTTTCAAAAAACATTTTAAATATCTGTCTAAAAAAAGGGAAGTATCTCCTAAACCTTTTATAAGATAATGCAAGAAATAAAGAAGAAGAGGTAGATACTACAAATTTTTATAATAGGTAGGAAATTATCACAAGACATCAGAGGCATTTCAATATTTCCAAAATATATTTGATGAGCCATTCGGAAATTTTACATATATAGGTAATATAAATTTATGTAAAAAGACGTGATATTAAAATACATGTTATAGATGTATATGTATATGTGTCAGTTAATATTCTTAAATATGCTAAGAATATATCATTGTATCATTATATTACTTCAAACAAATATATAGTCTTAAATTATGTAATAAAAGTTTATACTTCATACATGCAATAGAACATATTAGTTACAATTCATATATCAGTGGCTTACCCTCTAATCCATTGAGAATGTTTTGTGCTGCAGTAAGAGACATATCATTTCGTGTCTTCGTAGTAGCACTGCCCAAATGAGGTATGACCACTGCAGTACATTTTATATTTGTTAATGTATATATATACAACTTTGCTATATATTTCTACAATTAACTAATATGTACACATATTACATGAAAATATAGAATGGAATTTCTGTTAATAAAGATATTAAAAAAAGGATAAATATATTAATTCATTTAAACCTTGCATTTATATGATTAACGATATTTACCAGCATTGGGAAGTTTAAGAAGTTCGTGATCGGGAGGCAATGGTTCAGGATCCGTAACATCAAGACCCGCCGCAAAAATTGTGTTATTACGCAATGCTCTAATCAAGGCATCTGTCTTTACGATTTGCCCACGGGCAATGTTTACGAATACCGCGTTTCTTTTCATTTTGCTAAAAGTATCATCGTTAAACAATCCTCTAGTTTCATTATTTAGGGGGGTAGCGACAATTACGAAATCACTTTGTGCAAGAAGGTCGTCAAGAGACACATAATGCGCTCCAAGTTCATCCCCTATTTAAGATTGAAATACAGATAAACAATCCTATCAAAAATGCATATTTCATTTTTATCTATACATTTATAAATACCTGCTTTTTTACGAGAATGTCCGGTATAAATGAAACGATCTACATCGAATCCTTTCAGTCGTTTAACAATAGCTTGTCCAATATTGCCCAAACCAACAATGCCAACTGTTGATCCTCTTAACTCTTGACCAAGTAACCATTGCAAAGATCTTGCCACTTGTCCTCTAAATTTTTAAGAATTTTATATATGTGTATTAAAAGACACTTAACATTTTCTATAATTAAGATAAGTAAATCTATCCTTCTAAATTTTTGAATAAAATCCGAATAAAATTTGTATAACATTTCTTGAATAGATATATAATTTTAACTTGATTAATTACAATTTTCAGAAGCGATTAAATAAAAAGTTCGTGTCTAATTACTGTTCAAGTTTTAGACGTCCTTCATGAGTTCGTCTTGCTGCATTTAATGTCAGAAGTACTGCAATTTCTGCAACTGCAGCTGATAAAACCATAGGAGTGTGACCAACTTTGATACCTCTTCTTTTAATTTCGGGAACATCCAAATGGTCATAGCCAGCTGACATTGTTGAGACGACTTTTAGAGAAGATCCTATTTTTTGATATTTCTTTAAATTTCATTCATGAAAGACGTATACATTTACATTTTGTTGTTTATAATTTGAAATAGATATATATAGTAATACGTCAGAAAATACAATACTCAATACAACGCCGTTACTTAAGCCGATTATTTCAACAAAAAAGAAAGTTAATAGACTTCTAATAAATTCTGAAATGCGGACTCAATTATTTATAATTATGGATAATGCTTATTCCATCAATTAAATTTTAAAAGTCTGAGTTGATTAGCGCCGTTACTGTTGGCTTATTTTAAAATTCCGCGACAACATAAACCATCATATAATCTAAAAGATTAATATGACTAAATATTTACCTGCATTATTAAGAAAATCGCTATTTATACTGATATGTCCAGTAACAAAGATAGCATCATGACCAGGAAGAACTTGCAATACATCTTCTCGATTAGGCATAGCCGTCTGAATGATTGTGACATCGCATCTAAACAAAAAGTATTAAATTCCAAGTAACATATAAGTATGTACCATTAAAAATTCACAAATAATTGTGAATTGTTCCAATAATGTCCATTATTCAAATAATTTCAGCATTACAATGGTCTTCTTAATTTTTTCTTTTTTAAATCACTATAAATAACACTAGTAAATATTCTTTCTTAAAAAGTACACTTACTTCGTCCGCAAGAGATCTATGCCAGATGTTGGCACATCGTTACTCGTAACCAATACACGTGGTTTCATTGTTCTTTTATGGCGTTCTGTCTACAATAAAAATCACTTTGTAAATTATTAGTAAGCAGTAATATTCCGCGCCTTATATAACGCCACGATCTGACTTTATGCGCAAGCGCATACAATTCGATCGAAAGATAAAAAACTAACATAAGAGGGACATGATATCTCTCTCTTTTTTTTTTTACCATAAAATTGATTGTTGTTGAATGTACATGTAATTATTACTAATATAAAAGTGTACTTCTCACATGGAGATATACAAAGGAAGGAAAACATATTATATACATATTAGAATGAAATAGAGGTTTGAATAGAATTATTTAACATTATGTGATAACTATTTAACATATATCCAACACACATAGCAGAGATAAAAATTTCAATTTCAAAATTATTTTGAGTATATACGTATGTATATATGTACATGTATATATAGTATTAATTCAATACGTACGATTATATTTTCACTGTGTTAATATAAGTAAGAATAACGTAAATCCAAATGTGGCGCGTTTATTTACTGGAAACTTACTTCCTCTATCATATGTTTCCCTATTCAGTAGAGACGCCACTTTCTGCGAATGATAGACAAGTTAGCGCGTGTCTATCAATGATGAAAGCCATTTTGTTTTCTAGCACGATTGCATGTCAATGAAATGGTAATAAAATGTAAGATATAATAATCAATACGTTAAAATAGCATCACAACTGCTTCGAAAATGTACAATTTAAGCAAACGTCTTGAGTATAAGATATAGTATGTGCATACATTATTGTTCTTATATTTTTCATATACATATATAGATTTTACATTAACGATACTAATTTTTAGTTACTAGAAATAATTTCCTGTCATAGAATATGAGAAATTTAAGTAATAATTCCAATAAAACATATTAAGTAAAGTGTTGAATAATATATTGGACCTGATATACACTAGTTAAACATGTAATGATTACTTACTTACAAATACATATGTATATATATACATATTTAGTCATTTTGCTGTACTTGATAATTAACAGCGATTTTCATTTATCTATCAATCATTCATGAATTTTTAAAGAGACTGACTGAGTAATTTCACAGATAATATTAAAATAGTTTACCTGCTTTGTAAAGCGCACAAATTACATATTTGTATCTGTTATTAATAAAGTAATAATAAAGTAAGTCTCAACTCCTTTAGTGATTCCAAAGCGTGAGGTATCAGGGAAATATGAAGAAGCATATCATGGATATATCTATGTATGTTATCCGTAGAAACGTATCGACTGTTATTCATATGTGTGTGTGCTACTCTACTGTGTAACTGTTCTATCTATAACCAGGTATAGCTATGCTATAGAACATATATCTAGTAATGTACAATAACTTACTAAAGAAAATTTTATATTTTTTTTTGTGTTTTTAAATATTAACTACTTGTTTATATAATAATATAATAAACAGAAACATGAATAATTTTCAGACATCAACCACGATATCCTGTTATCCATTCATATATCCTGTAGTTCATTCGTAAACCACTTATTTCCTCAATATTAGCTATATACATCGATCGAATGTGAAACTTTTGAAAAGCCCATAAATAATTTAATAAATCTTAATTTCTTAAATCAATTATTATGGATAAATAAATGTTGCTATAGTATTTTATTGTTTAATAAAGGGAAGATCGTATATATGTATGTATATATATAGTGTATGATTTCATATCCCAAAAGTTATTTACCAATACCTCGTTAACATGGATAAGGGGGTGTCCTGAATTAGAATGTTCCAAAACAGCGTTTTTATTTTTTTTTTTTTTTTAGAAGGGAAAGAAAGAAATGAAGTTATTGAATCTTGAGGTATGGTTTTATATATATCTAACGAATACAAAACAATTTTTTTTAAAGTAAAAAAAAATTAGAACAGATTTCTAAGCCTATTTCATGGGCGTCTTGTCGCTGTAGTCTTCAATCGGCGGGAAAGATTCACCTTTTAATTCTTTTTGTGAACTAAACAACGGCAGAAAAATCACAAAAAAATGCCGTTTTAGAACATTCTAATTCAGGACACCTCCATAATGTATACCTACCTTAACATATCAATTTCCATGGAATCGACGATTACGCGATTTCGAAGCTCGTTCAGAGGTCGATTTTGTATCTTTTGGATAACTTGCCATGATATTCTTACGAAGTGTATCTGTCAAGAATTTGAACAAGCTAACCGTTGATGCTACAAACTACTAAATAAATCATACACATTTATACTTCTATTAGACACATTAAGACTCAAATAGATGCAACCATGGATTATAGCTATTGTATTAAACGACCCTTCAACCTTTTTCAAGTATGAAATTCTGTAAAGAAAGACGGAATGGCGATCGCTCGCACACCTGCTCTTTGTCACTTTGTAAACATATTTTTAGATAATTTATCTATCAATTTAAGCAATAAAAAAAGACGATTTTTTGACATTTTAATTCAGGACACCCCCTTAATATTGTATCATTATCAATAATTCATTTATCAATAATTATATCCATGTATTCATTGCTAGTGTAAACAATACATTTAAATCAACTGTCATGATCTAATTTTGGTGACGACATCATGACCTCTTTTGTACCGATACCAATATAACAAACAAGATTTATAAATTTTATAAATATTTATACTTATGCATATTTTTAAAATATTCCTAAATATTTTTCGTCTGTAATGAATATAGTAGACAGCTATATAAAATAAGGAGATTATATAAAAATTTGCATGTACTTTTTTAAACAAATGAGTAATTCCTTAAAGCACATTTTATTTTCACTGTTGGTAATAATACAGTTTTAAAAATACGATTTTCGATTCGAGTCTAAAATCCCATCGATAGTTACTTAGTGGGTGAAATAAATCGATAGAAACTTATCCAAAACTACTCTAATGGTGGATTTTTTGTGTCAACGTGTTGTGCTTTACTTCGTAATCCACGCCATGATTCTTTCTCATTTGTAAGGTACGAGGTTATGAAATCTTACATTCATAGCAACTCTAAAGCACGTTTCAAATTTAAATCCAAATTTATTTTTGCGGAGATAAAAAGTACGAAATAAATAGCGGTTTTAAACATTCAAGTATAAAATGAGGTGGATGGCCCGTTATTTTACACCACCAATTTTACTTGGTTTATCTTTAACAAGCGTTAGTATCGCTTTACTATATGTATTGTACAGAAAGGTAAGTTTAAAAGTGATTACAAGATTATGCATTGTTTAATTTGTACTTTATTTTAATCGCTTCTTTGATTACATAGGACGAAGAAGATACTAAATCCAGAAAAAGTCAAGTTGAGATTTCAAAACGATATACAATAGAATGTAGTGTACCCAGACAATTTGTACCTGCTGTTATTGGAAGGGGTGGTTCAATGATAAAAGATATACAAAATAAAACAGGAACTCTGGTTCATTTTAAAGAGGATAATATTGAATGTCCCGAACGTATTTGCGTCATAAAAGGAAGCTATGAATCTGTATATCTAGCTGAAAATATGATAAAGTCCATAATTCATAATCAGCCTATAATTGAATCATATGTATTGCCTGTTCCTCAAAAAGCATGTGGGAGAATAATAGGAAGAGGTGGTGATGTTATACATCATATTCAAACAGTCTCTGGTGCGAAAGTCACTATTGATAGTGCCTTTGTTGCTTCTGAGCCATGTATGTCTACTTTGTATAAATTTATATTGTCATGCTTTGTCTTTGGTTTTGTCTCAAATTTTGACAATTACTAATATTTTACAGTTGTTGAAAGAAAAATTACTATAAAAGGAACATCTAAACAAATTAATACAGCTTTAGAATTAATTCAAGAGAAAATTTATGAAGAAGAAGAGGAACGTACAAAGTTACAGGCTTCTTCTGCTGCAAGACTACCTAGAGGAAAATTATCTCCTCGTAACACCATTAACTCATCTGAACAGGGTCAAAATACTGAATCTTTAACATTACCAGGTACATGAAATATAAATAATATTCTCACTTGTGATATTATGAACGTTTTATATATTTTATACTTTTGTTTCTAGTATCTGATGGTTTCATAGAAGTATATGTATCCGCAGTGGAAACTCCCAGTCAGTTTTGGGTTCAAATTGTCGGTCCTGGAATTACTGCACTAGATAAATTAGTGTCTGACATGAATGCTTACTACAGTAATAAAGAAAATTATGAAATGCATAAGTTGAAAAGTGTAAATATATGATTCAATAATTTAATATTCATTAGTATGAAGAAATATTCAAAAGATTTCTTCACATTACTATTCTATCTTTTCAGATAAAAGTTGGCCAATTGGTAGCAGCAAAATTCGGTTTTAATAAGCAATGGTACAGAGCTGAAGTTATTTCCCTACCTTCAAATGATCAATGTGAAGTCTTCTACTTGGATTATGGAGATCATGAAATAATCCACCACAATTGCGTATTGGAACTTCGAACCGATTTTCTCAGCTTAAGATTGCAAGCGATCGAGTGTTCACTTGCCAATGTTAAACCACCGTAAGTTAATTTCTAATTAAATTAATTTAGTTAAATATAAAATTATACTAAAATTTATAAAAACGTTCTTTATTAAAGTTATTCGTTGGCATTATACATTTTCAACAGTATTTTATAAGTAGTCAAACTTTCTATAGAATTTATATCATATCTTGATTCATCCTTTTGAAAACTATAAAACCACTGACTAACATTTATAATACTTCACAATTAATTACTAAATTGCTTATACACGAAGAAAGGAAGACGTCAATTGCTTAATTCACTATCATCTATGTTACTTGATCTTGAACTGCTAATACCAGCTTCACAAACTTCATTGAATAATTCTGGGTTTGTTTGTTCCATCATTTTCCATGCCAAACTTTTGTTGAGCATCGTTATATTTTTCTCGCAATATGCCAAACTCGCTCTTTTAAGCGCATCACAGCCACACTCGTCTGCAACCAAAAGTCTGCTAGCTACATTTTCTGGGGTTATCGTTTCGATAAGATTTCTTTCGCAGAGTTCTTTTAACCCTAAAAAAGATAATTACCAACAGCTTTATTAATTGAAATCAGATTTCTAATAAAAATTCCTCGGTACTGGAGCATGTAATACCTTGTAGGCAAAAGCGTTCAGCCAAAGATAAAAGTTCCTGAGCGAAAATATCCAAATTATCAACGTGATCGCTATAAATGTATCGCAACAATTCTTCTGTCACTTCTTTGCTAAGATCCAGCAAATTCAGAGCATACACGTAACGATTCTAGAATATTTTTATACAAAATATTATTAAAGAATTAGAGTATTTAATAACAAAGGACGCTGAGTACTCACCCATGAAAGTAAACTCAATTAAAAAATATTTCTACTATATGATTATGTCACGCAAAACATTATACATGTATTTTTATAATTAATTGTAGTATGTTAGTTAGCAGAAAACAATAAAAAAAGATCAAAATAATAATTTATTAATTACATTAAATACATTAAACTTCTACAAAATTATATTAATTTTATGCAAGCACATAATAAAAGAAATTTCATTTTAGATGTCAAATTTTTGCAATAAGGTGAATATTAATGTTCTAATGTTAACGTTAAGGCTTTAATAAATACGATATCAGAATATGGATTTGTTATATCGTTTATGGACTTCAGAATAAATTAATTCGAACACTCTGTAACATTGGCACAGAATAACTTCTGACACGTACATTGGAACTTTCGTTTTCTTTATCGATTATATCTTCTTCTAATTCTCTCATGTCCGATATCTTATCTTCTGCGGTATCCGACTTCGAGCTTTTCCTGTTATTCAATTCTCTTATGGGCGAAATCATTTCAGCGAGAACGTTGCTACGAGCAGCCAATATGTTGCTGTGAACTGGAATTTCCATTTTATTCAAACCCCCGCAAATCAACTTAGTGTCTGCGCCATACGAATGCTTTAATAGTCTGGCCATATCCTGGAACATATTAATTCATTACCTAATTTATATAATTGCCATTTTATTCCTGATATTTTTTCTGATCAATTCTATATTATGCAGTTGTATTAAATTACTGGAATGTTTCAATATTTAAATTATCCATTTATATTAAAAAAAATATCATTTACTTTATTTGAAAGGATTTATTCCCTTTTCAATCTCGCTTTGTATTAACGTAACTTGAAAAATAATTCTTTTCTCGTGAAAGATAAAATCCTCCGTAGAATGAGTTTCAAACTCTGTTTAAATGGGTTTCTATTCTATGTACTGATCGTGAGAGTACTTGCCTGCGACAAGTGGTGTTTCTCGCTTTCGTAATGAATTATCTGTATCTTAACCATTAACATCACCTCGCCGTTCTTCTTTAAATGCCTGTCGGCGATGGACAAGTCCCTGTATCCCAAGGAAATGATGTCCGTGTATGATTTCAGCTCAAGTATTGTCCTGCTAACGTGACAGTACTCCCAGTGTTTAACGTCAGCATTGAAAACTGCAAATTGAAATCGTATCTTCGCTTGTTCCGCTTCATCTACGGTGCAGTTCAACATGTTCAGGCACAATACCATCGGGTTTATCATTCGTTTGCCTGTTATCAAACAGTGGATCATCCATTTCTTGTAATAAAATCGATATCAATGATTGTTTCGAATGGAAAAAAGAAACAAAAGAAAGTGGGAATAGAAGATGAACTGAATTCTGAGAAATGCCGCGATGAAGTTGAAAAGCGGTCTGCATTTCTCTCTCTCTCTCTCTCTCTCCGAATCAAATATAACAAGTTCCATTACAAAGAAAATAAAAATCGTTAAAATAAGAATTTGAAAGAATATAATCTTGCTTTAGTAAAGATACAATGTATCTCAAGTTAGGCTAGAAAAGCTTCTCTAGTTAAGTCACATCGTGTCTCAAGTTAAATCATTCCAAGCCTTAATTTGGTTTATCCATAAAATAATATTTCAAATGTGAGTGTAATGTTATACTGTGGGAAAGATGATTCAGATTAGTAATGATCGAAACGATAGACTTACAGTTGGGATAACGTTCTTCTTACCATCGGGATTCTTCCAGAATCTGATGGACAAATTCCACGTGCTGCGAATATCGTTCACATTGATGTCGAACGACGGGCTATCGATAAGCTTTTTCTTTAAAATAATTTTTTTGTAATTTGGAACGGGCCACGTGTACTTAAACACGACGTCCGAGACAGCTGGCACCAGCAACTCCATATTATCGTATTTTTATGTAAACGAAGGAGCCTAGGGTAATCAAGTGGCGATTAATCATTCACATATACGTAAAAAGGCTTCACTTATCTGAATTTATCAGAAGGAAACAACCTATGTAGCTGGATTATTTATATCGTTCGTTTCACCTGCTACCTATAACCTTTTGCTTAAACAATGGAATATATTCAGATAAGCGAATTTAATTAAAGTTCAGTTAATCGAGCAATATATGGAGTTCTATTGTACACTGAACGAAGAAGCTATTATTAGGATATATATAGTAAAAAATATCCAATGGAAGAGGAATCGAATAACGAAATGCGAGTCTTGTATCTTTTAATTTTGTAAGACGTTTGAGAAGTCTCTGAAAAAGCTTTTGAAAGAAAATTTGTATTTTTTATCGTATCTCGCACTCGTCTCAGCTATATTGTTTTCTCTCGCATCTGTTTGTTTATTTATGTTGTTGCAAGTAATTTTGCTAATTATTTACAAAGCGGACGAGCTGGCTGATTTTGATAACCTTGAAGCGTGTTGTCAAGGTTGGAATTCTAAACAATCTTTTCCTATAAACGTGACTGTCGTACACGGCTTTAGTTTTCGAATTACAAAGCAATTTACGTGTTTAATAGTACATGCGGATATTTAACAATTTATTTTACAGACTTTCGTTATGTAAACAATCCTACAACCATGGCGAATATATTCGTTGCTTTTTCGAGCAATCGAAGACCAAAATAAAGACACATGTTTCATGTATCGATCGATTCATCGAAAATTATTTGACGCTACATCGCGTATATTGTTCCAGCCTAATCTATAACCCATCGATTTTTCTTTTCTATTTACGCGATATTAAAAATTCTCTCTCTCTCTCTCTTTTTCTTTCTCTTTCTCGTCCATGAGTTAAGGTTAAGTTAGGTTGTATAGAAACGCGGCTACATATGAAAGAACACAGTGTAATCATGAGATCGTGAATGTTCACGCATCTATAGGAAATTTAAATGTGCAGAAACTCACAAAATACGCGTAGTACACGAAAAAATAGGTGAAATACCGAAGGTAAAGTAGATATAGTATACGGTAGCAATTCTCTATCTAGAATTCTATTTCCTCAATTACATTTATAGAAATACGAAATCGCATGAATATCCGCGGTCCACTAATCATAACCTAAATTTAATTGCAGTTTTTTGCGAACGCTTCGGAAGTAAGGACGAACTATGATCACGTGTATAGAGAGAAATTGTTGAGAATGTTGATCTTGATAATACGTTTCAAGGTCATTGAGAACGGTCAAGCCATTCGTTCCGTAAATAATTAATTACCGTAATCTCGTGGCGCACAGCCACAATAAAGCTTCGCGCAAAAGTGCGCAAAACACTTTACCGATTGTTGGTTCTGTATAGCGGAAAACTTTACGATGGAAATCGCAAGATCAACGTGAAACGCACGTGTGCATAACTTTGGCGGGCCGCCAATTTTCGATCTTAATTTATCTTTCATTTAAAGAGTTGCTTGGCGGTTACTCGCTCGTCGTTTACTCTTTTGTTTGGACGTTTTATCGAAATCCGCGTTTTATTCCAGATGGAAACACGTGTTCAGAGAACGATCGAACGCGAAAAAACAAACGGATCGTATTTTAACGCATCCTCGTCGAACGAAATTCGATGCAGCTTACAACGACTAGTAACCTGAGCGCAATGTTGCCTCGATACGTTATAAAGTGGAAGAATAAGATTATCAATCGCATTCACACTAAAGATCGTATTCAGCGAAACGGGTAATTTTATAGCTATCTCGCCTGTAAGTCTCTACCCGATGCAACAAAACATTGTTACGTAACAAATGTTTTTGTAACTCTGTTGTCCATGAGATATATTTTCATAATTTCTTATGGCAAGTCGTGACAAGTAAAAATATTTGCGTATCGTTGTTCACAGGCAAACGTAAGAAATAAAAGAGCAAAACGTAAGAAGACAAGTGAAAGAACCCTTGCAATTTTGGAATTCTTATATTTATATTATTCTGTTATTAGAAAAGCTTTCGTTCAACATAGCTGCATTACATTGGAATATCAGTGGCAACGAGGGCCGAGAGTTTAATCAATCTTCTAGAACGGAGTTTCGTCCGTAACTAGCCTAAATAAATCGAAGATGGTTAACTGCTCTGTACCGTTTAACGTTAAAGTGACTAAAGGAGAAATTTAATAGCAGTTATCGGGACGGCAATCGTACAAATGGAATCAATGAAGATTCAAGCCGATGCAATTTCAATTGCTACGGCAATCGACTGAATATCAATTGTAAAACTTCGTATTTGCTCGTGCTCTTTTTGTACCGATGTTACCGCAACTTTAATCGAGAACGAGCAGAGAACTATCAACGCAACCGTTTCGATTTGTTTCAACTACCGAGTAAAGTCGCGAAATAACGATTAAATATTTTTAATCGAATGGAGAAGGACAGAGGCGAAAATGATGGAACCGCAATTTTCTTGAGTTTTGAAACGACAGATAGAACATTTTAAGATAGCCGTTGCAACTTCTTTGAAAGCTTTGAGAAGCTTCTACACAAAAGCAAGCGATGACGAGTATACTCGCCAAGCACAGAGTATGTGCAGCTGTTACGATATAGAATGAAGCTGCAACTGTTTTATTTTTGAACTTTATTACTGACAGGGCTCATCGTAACACAAAATACTGCCATTTCTTCGTGACGAGTATACTCGTGAAAAGACAGCTGGTTAATTAAAGAGATCGGTACTTGAAACTAAAAGATCGTTTAGAACGAAAGATAATATAAAAGTTAACGAAATAACGAGAGAAAGATGAAGATGTTTCTCATTAAAACAAAGATGTCGAGATTCGAAAGATTTTGGGGAATCGAACCTGATAGGAAAACGACGAGGCGAGTAGAACGGAAATAGAAAGCGTTAAAGCGTTTCAGAGTGGTCTGCGGCTTTCTGGCAACCAGGCACTCGTCGACCGGATTTGCCCTCGAAAGCCGTCGTGTCGCGTGTAACCGAAGACTGTCGGCACCGCGGTAATTCCAACTCGAAAACCATCGTGTGTGCATTACTTCGAGGTTGTGCCGGTGATTAGCTGTTTCTCGGCACGCGATACGAGCCCCGGTATTCGGTCAGATTGATTAAATTCACATTCGATTGCTACCCCGCAGCGGAATCTATTCCCATTCTGATCGTTCGGAGCATTGCGAAGATGCTCCGATTTTTCCTTCCGTTTCACGTGCACACGGCTGTTGTCCACTTACGAGTGCACTACGAATATCTATGAAAATTCTTATTTTTACGAATACAAACGAAAGGAAAAAAAAAAGAAGGAGAATCCAGATAGAGAATCGTTCTGTCTGCAATTGGGTAAGGTGCCCAAATTTCGTCCTCCGATAGCTTTTTTACCATTTATCCAGAACTAAATTAAATTTTGTAATCTGAAAAAAATCTGCACAATTACCTGGAAATATTAGTAACGAAGATCTGTAGTTTCATAAAAGTTCGTACAAGCAAAGTAAAAAATGTATAATATGTGTAAAGGCATGCGTTTTTCAGTTCGTCAGACGCTCAAGATACGTCTCACTATAAAACGATATGTACAATATATGAGACAAATCACGGATCTATACAAAATTAAACGTGCACAGCTCATAGAGCGCGCGGTGCATCTTACCCGCTTTTCGCATCGCTCGAAAATTGATTGTCGCGTATGAAACAAGCCGCATATCTTCATCTTCCTCGCTTTCACTCGACGACACTGTCGCGAATTTCGTTCCGAAAAACACGTTCCTAATCTCGCCTGTATCGACCAAATCTAATCCCTGTAGGGGACCAAAATTAAGCGCAAAGCCGCTTTTTAATAGAAACGACAGGTTCTAATCGATAAGCGACAAGAGGAGATCGCCACTTCGGAATATGAAAATAGAAGCAATATACTACACGTCGCTAAAAATAAACAGTTGAATTATACACGTGTCTGCTTTAGATGTTGAATTATGACTTGAAATATCAAGAAACAATGTAGTGCGCTATTGGCGAAGAGACAGGGCGTCACAGAACATTCTACATACGGCGAATTTCTTCGTTTTTAAATTCCAATTTAAATTGTAGCACTCGATAACGAAATCCGGGCCCTTTACTATTACGACAAGTACTATATTTTGAATAGCTTACGTATTTCTGTCCATTTCGTTCGTTTCTGCACATCTTCCAATGGATGCATAAACCCCCCGAGATTTTTTTACGCGGATTACTTTGAATATATCGTTGCAGTTGAATTTATTGTATTTTTAGAATATATTATCTTCTGTAGTTTTATCGATTTTATTAATTTTAGAGCTTTGAGAGGAACGATCGAATTGCGTCAATGTGTAACCGCTATAATTCTCTAAAATTACCGGCTTGAAAGGAGTTCCGCGAACTTTCGTCATACCTCGAACGCGTCCAGAAAAATTCTCGGCAATGAGAGACGCGATGAGACCACCTGGTAATTTAAGACTGAATTAACAAATGGGGTAATCGCGTTAAACGATGTTTAATTGAAGACAACAACGACTTGGCAGATTATATTTGCGTTACAAACGAGGAGGTCGCTTAAAAAGATTAATTACCTGTCTTAGCTTATATTTCTAAACGATAAACTCGTGATCTCCGGTTGCTATACATTCGCACGAAGCAAATGTACAAACATGCCTCTTATAGTAATAAGATAATATTAAGTAAAGTAATAAGACGCGTTTTCTTATATTTTATAATAGATTTTTCGCGATCATCGCTAGACTGCCGATATTTATGAGGATTAGTACAATTTTATGAATATTATAAATATTGTTTATACTTTATACTGTCAATATCTTACGTATTTCTGTATTATCTGCGTTCTGTGCACTTAGGCACATTTAAATTTTCTACCGTCTAATTATCATTTAATATAAATAATAATAATTTCGTCGATCGAAAAGGATATTTCCGGACGTTCGTTTCGTAAGATCGGCTTTAAACTGCGCTTGAGAGAAGGAAATCGAAGCATCTGACAATCGATGGAAAGTCGAGGGAGTAGCATTTTCTCGTCCAACGTTCAAACCTTGTACCACTTGACACTGTTGCACGCGCTTGAAAAGCCCACGGTCGCACACGACAGCAAAATAAATGCGTACTTACGTAAATATAACGCACGCTTCTATTATCACGTTCATTAATGCATAGAGCGTAAAGTGCATGGAGCTAGCAAGAGCGTTTCGTGCCAGAGCGTAATCGCGAGTTCACTTTTCCACTTTCCACTCGACGTTTCGTACGCGTTCACTTTGTTCTTATATTACTTTGAACATTTATTTATCCGGTGGATGAAATCAGTAAAAAAAGAGAGGCACAGATCGTTTCAAAGTTCACCAATATCTTCCAATCTTTGGATCTTTCTCTCTTCCTCTATCTACCAATTGTTCAAATTTTTTAAACGAGGAGAAGATCGAACAAATTTCCTAACTTTTTCGATCGCCACTGTCGTAGCATCGCGTTCAATCACCGGTCGTTCTGGCTGCAGGCAAATAAAAATGATCGGTTTGCTTGCACACTTCCCTCCTCTTCTTTCTTTCTTTTCTCTCTCTCTCTTTTTCTTTTTACTTTGCGCGAGGATATCGTTCTGCACGATGATCGTGAAACGACTGAGAGATCCTCTGACCATTGCCGAGGGTCTACGTTCGTCGTCCACTTCATCTTCTCGCACGTGTACAGCGTACACTTGTATCGTACCGTTTATAAATGGAACAAGACGTCCTGAAAGTGCTTCAGCCTCGTTAAATGGGGTTGTTCCACGCACACCTTCTTTGTTTCGTGCGATGATAGCTCTATCAACCCTCGAATTCCAACTGAATTCTGCCTATGAAACAGGGTTAATGGTAATTGCATAAAGAATCGCTGTTACGTAAAAGTTGCGGGCAATTGGGGCGAGAACGAAACCAGGGTATACCGTACGTTGCAAGGGGAAATATAACGAGAGAGCGTATGATTGATCGTTCATTTTCATCCTTTAATTATTTCGTGATTTAAACGTTGCCGAGAAACGAAAAAGAGGAAACAGGTGTTCGTCTTGATGGGCGGAACGATGGTTTTTGCGATCGGCGAAAAAATTAAACAGCAAAGATCGACGGTGTTAAAATTGCACGCGGAAGAATGATTTTTTCCAGGTATATTTAGCATACGAATGGTGCACGGTTAAAATGTTAATTCTAAGGAATTTTCAGCGTTCCTTAGCACCGGCTACGAAATCCAGCTGTACAACGAAAAAGTGGTGTTCGTTTGTTAGAGTTTCATATATTGCTCAAAGTTATCGGGTAAAAATAGAAAATGACGCAGAATGAAATGAAGAATAAAGCGAGGTTTTATCTCCATACGCGAGGAAATACGAAGATGTTACACGGTGAAAATAGATTTTCGTTTTTTGAGAACTTGACGTTCCCCTTTTTTGGCCCTCCTCGACCATTGATACTCGTAGGCCGATAAAATCAACAGAATACAACATGCACATTTGATTATCCACAGGTCAGGAGATTTCATTGAAACGTTTGGAGATCCGGAGATCCCAGTTCGACGATTTCTACGATTTATAAATCGTGAAACCGCGAATTTAGCTTGAAGATAGCAAGGCGCTGACTTTTATATTTAGGAAGCTGTGAATAGAATACACGCTTTGTTTAAATTACACGTCCACTGAAATTGTAATTTTCATCAATGGAACGTGATTCGAAGACTCGCTATCGACGCAGCGTGTACACATGCTACATAAATCAGTATTTTCAACATTGTCAGCGACACGCATTCTAACATAAATATTTACATGCTGTTTGTACTCGCTCTGGCTGCTCCGTGTAATCACGCTAACCGGCAGAAAATTAGCGCAACCAAAATTACCGAATCTTCCTGTTGTACGTAGTACGAACAGTATGAAGCTACTATTACAACTAACAGTATGAAAAGAATGGCATTTGCAAGGGATAGAAAATTGCCTAAAAAGTCCTACATCTCTCGTGAAAAATTATTTTAACGAGGCAGAAACATTAAACGTTTGAAAACGAACGAGCATGCTGCTGGCATACGATTCTCTTTTTGCTGGCAATTTATCAACATATTTGTTACGTTACGCTTCGTGTAACGTCGCATTTATCGGACCCGCAATCGCCAATACTTTGTTAGAAAATTAAGGATCGAGCAATGAGAATATTTCATTTTCACTGCAATTTAATTTGGAAGTTACACGCTCGCGAGTATCTATGTTATAAACGAAGAGGAAATTGTAATCGATTGTAGTTAATTCTTTTTTTTTTTTTTTTACTGGCAACTAAACAAAATTTCTCCCTGTTACACGGGTCATGATACATATTTTGTTAATAATCATTTACTTTTACTATTTGAATATAATATTTATAAGATATCCTTGAAATATTTGACGTTCCTTTTCGTGTGATGCAGGGGAGCTGAATGGTCCAATGACGAGTGTGACTTTTTCGCGGAGATCACGTTTTTGGCTGAGTGGAAAGTTCTTTATGCCAAAGTTAAAGGTTTCAAAGAGAGAACCTTCGGCTATGGAAGATCTCGTCGCGAAGGTTCACCGATTCCTTCCGTCGAGCTTTACAATAAGCACGAGAACGAGGTACTTTAACGAGGATCTGTTCGATGAAACATTTACAAAATTATCTGAATATGTACAGTATAGTAGTGTCCGTTCGAACGTTTACCAATAGACCGATTATTTCGTTTTTATTCTCATTCGGTTGGAGATTACCGTTTATTGAAATCCGAAACTGCTCTTTGACCATCTACAAAGTCTACGTTTCAATTATTTTATATCTACTATACGTATACGTATATATTAGGTCATCCCATAAGTTGGTGCCGTTTTTCGAGCGGTTATGTATATTATTTTTTTTAAACACCCATGAATCGTTGTCTTAGGAATTTTCAGAACATTTCACATCTCTCGAACTGTCAAACTTCGTGATTTTTCAACAAGATCCCGAATTTTATCTTCGTCTGTCCGAGGAGGACGCCCGGAGCGTTCCTCGTCTTCTAAACGGAAATTCCCAGCTCTAAAACGTTGGAACCACTTCCTACAGGTGCGAGATGAAAGCGCATTTTCTCCGTAAACAACACATATGATTTTCGTGGCAATTGTTACAGAATTTTCCGAAATTTATATGACATGAGATGTCGAAAATGGATACGCGTTTCACTCATGATTTTTTACTCTTAGAAGTCACTGTGTTCGCTATATCACGATCTTGTACCCACGAAAATCTGCTCTAGCCTGTTCTCGATCAGCTAAGCTCTAGTGCATCGGTCCCTTATCGCCGTATGTTTATAAATCGACACATAAAATGTATACACAAAAATTGGCACGAACTTATGGGATGACCTAATACTTTATACTATACACGGTGCGGTCGAATAACATGTACGAGCGAGTGTACGAGGTGATTCCTTAGGAAAAAAATAAGAACAAAATACGGAATAACATTTTTTCATTTAAAACTTTAGTCGAGTTTGAAGATTTATCGAGTATATTTGAACGTGTCGCGGACTAGACGGCACTAGATAATCGACAGGAGGTCGTTCTACGTGTGAAGATAGGTGGAAAGCGCGGAATACAATTTTTCTCAAGACCCTTCGCTTCCGAAAAAAGAAATTCGAAGAGAAACTTTGATTCCACGTTTCGTTCATATTTTTTCACAAGGGATCACCTTGTACCCGCTTGTACGTGTTATTCGGTCGCACCCTGTATATATTATTACTAAAAATCGTACTATTTCGTATTGTATATTTCTATAGTAATTTTCGTCGCTGTTATTTATTGCCATGGAATTGTACATTTTTTAACATGCGCAGGAAATTAACATCGGCTGCGAGATGATAAAGGAAGGTTACGCCGAGCTAGAAGAAACCGCACCATCGACTGCTTCCTCGACGTTGTCGCTATTCTCACGCCACTACGACGTCGGGGGTGTTTCGACTCCTCTGCTGACGAAGCGAGCTTTGAGTCCTGAAACGTCGGCAAACAGTTCACATAATTTGGATTCGGCCATCGACTCGCCAAATACGTCGACCATGGATGGGATGCCTACTGATGTATCTGACGTATTGTCATCTGAAGTTAAAGAAGTTCACCTATTTACGCCGCATGTAAATATATTGGAATTTGACTTTGGACTTGTCGTAAATTGGCCTCTAATTTTAATCTACGTTCAAAACGTTACGTTAATTCCGAACTAAAGAAGGTTTAATATCGCTTTGAGATGGTTGTTGGTGACGGTGCCCGCAAGAAATACTCTTGACGTTCAAGAAAAAAGTTTTTTAAACTATCAACAATCGACAGTCAACGATTAACTATCAAGAGTTAATAATCACGTATCTGTAATCGTGTTTGCTTCGTTGTGACGCTTGACCTTTCGCACTTCGCAGCTCTGGGTAGAATGAATGTTTGGTTCGAAACCAAGCGGATTCTTTTCTTTGCTGCCCCTCGATATCCCCACTATGTACGCGTTTATTGGATGTCTGCGACGGTTATATATTCGGCGAAGAAACCGTAGGGATATCGATGGTACATTAGGCATGTCGGTCTTACGCTTTGAAGGTATAGCGCTTTGCGTCGCGAAGACGTTGAAAAGTTCCGTGGTCGAGTGCCGCCACAGATTCTTACGCGAAGCTCGAGATAAGGAAATTCAAAGGCGAGAGAAGCTACGTAATTCACCGTTAACGAAATTATCGATTCCTATTTATCCAAATACTTTGTCTCTGATCGCTTACAGTTCTCTTTGCGTACCGATAAATTTTGTAAACTCGTTCACGCTCCGAGATCTCTTATAAATACACGAACACGTGCACGGTGTACCGATCGAAAGCAGAAAATTGTAAGAAACGTAGAAAAGATTTTCGTAACGAAATCTACGACGCCGGAAGTCGTCGAGATCGAGATCGAGCGTAGAAAGCGCGCGGACGCCGATCTTTTTCTCTTCTCCTGCGGCGCGTAGCTGGCAAAACACGCTCGGCTGCGGTTAACCATTCAATCGTCGAATACATCGCGATCATTAACCGCGTCTGTATCGATTTCTTTCAGAAACCACACGATTGGACCGAGGAAGTGGATCTGATGGCATCGAAGAAGGAGATGAATCGCTTCGTCGCAAACGAGAAGAAAGTTCAAGAGGACGACGACTATAGTGTTCGCCCTCCAAACGGCACTTACATCCCGTTGGAGTCTACCCAAAAACGGGAACGTCCATGGCAAGTCTCGAAATTCTCGCGAGTCGCTCCGGCTGGTTTCGAGAGTGATATGTCGGACGACTCGGACGTGATGGAGCTGGGGTAAATCGAAAGAACCGGCCGTACATTTCTTCCTTTTTTCTATCGAGATACGCTTCCGTTTATTTCATGTGTTGTAGAAGTCTTGTAGATGTTAGAAATGCGGCGGTTTGAACAATCGCAACGAATCCTCGATAGAAAAAAGAAAATAAGAATAGAGTAGAATACGTAGCAGTGACTTAAACTTTACCCGTGCCCGTGCGCTTTCTTTCTTTTTCAAATTTCATTCTCTTGGCAATGCCTTTCATATGCTATGAATTTCGGCAAGATATGCTTTTTATCTTGTTGCGATATATTTTTCTAATACCTCGGCGATTTTGATAGAGAATATCATTGAAGTGAGTTATCAAGTAGAATATAAAACAGTGTCTTATATGTATGTATTCAGTGCGATTGAATCGAGTCGAAGACGAAACCTGGAAAACGCTTTTAAAGTAGTTAGAGCGCCGGGCTTTTCTCAAAATGTAATTATAGATTTTGTTGTTAGCTTTAACTTTTCCTTTTCCTTCTTTTTCTAATTTCTTTTTTACTCCCTAATTTTTCTAGTTTCAAAAATTTGTAAATTTACTTGTTCAGTTATTTACTCACTTGTTCATTTACTTGTTTATTTATATACTTGCTTGTCTGCTTACTTACTTTAAAGTGTCTTTTCCGCCAAGCTGATCATTTGTAAATGATTGAAAGTACAAAGGGTCGTTTATTAGGTTATTTAATTTGCAAATGATTCTCTCTTTCTCTCTCTCTCTCTCTCTCTATTTTAATGGAAGCATTTTAAATTTATTTGATTTGTCACGCGTGACATTTGTGACTGGATAATTTTCTCTATATTTTATGTTGCTAGACGCTGTTACGCGTTAATTAGTATCATGTAATCAAAAGTAGAATTTCTATACTTCCATATATTTTAGAGAGGAAGGTACACGATAGAAGAAGAATCGTAAGGGCCTGAAAGCGATAGAAATTAGACACATTTTAGAGATAATTGTTACTCTCATCGCAAGATAAACTTGAAGAAAACTGTTCCTTACTCTTCTTCCGAGTAGTCAGTTGTGCTTGGCCGTTCTCTTCAGATTGTGCATTGTTTCCTTCGGGATACGTACGCTGTTTGAAGTATGCTCAAGATTAACAAACCGCGTGCCTTAAACTTCTGCTTCATACATAATTACCACCATTGAAATATGAACATAATAGCATGCAACATATAGTTGCAACAGTTGCAAGTATTAGGTGTATAAAGATCGAAGAAAACTACATAGAGGTCGTCCTATTTTTGTAATATGACTAACTAATTAATTAAGTTCGTTTTTGTAGATTGGTGGGAAATAAATGGATTAATGCGTAAGCCGAAACGATCGTCGGTATTAGGATTTTTGTTTCTTCTTATCCGATATGTCTTTTTTATTTCGATGTCCTAGTTATCACAAGATCTGTAGAATCTTTGAAACTACCTTAAGATGATAGTGCCATATTATTCATCGTAGCTTCCCATTCTCCTAAGCGCGGTACATCATGAAGTAACGCGATGCTCTTCCAGCGCAAAGGTAAATCCACGATTGTATACAAATACGCAATTATAGTCTACGCGATTTATTACCCACCAAAATGATAGTGATTCATAACGATACGATCCGTTACCTATTGAAGTAAACGACCGATTCCATTGTACCTATTATATTAAGCCCATCGTTACATCCTAGATTTACCTGTTTCTTCCCCAAAGACTTATTTAAGAAAACCCCGAGAAAAAGAACGAAGAAAAAAAAGAAAGAAAAGAACCGATTCGCTGTCTCGAACCCTTCCGGTAGACACGTGCTGCGATTCAACGATGTCAGTAAATCTGAAAACTCCACGAAAGTTGCCCGATTTTTGCTCGATGATCGAGCATAAATCACGAAACGTCAGTTTACGAAATTGATCGAAATATTTGAAATTGTACTCAAGTAAGCAAACAACAAAATATCATTGGACAAATAAAATCTTCGCTCTCTAAAGATTATCTCGTTCGTTCCTTAGCCCTTTAACGGAACCCCCGAACCTTTCTCGCCTCCCTCAGCCGTCTAATCGCGGAACGACGGCAGAATTTATGGAAATTAAGTTTGAGATTGTAGACGAGTAGACAAGGAATGAAACGATCGTTCTACGAATTCTGTTCAATCGTTCGGTGTCCTTTAACGGAACCCTAAATCGTCGTTTCCTTTCACTTTATCCATCTCGTCGCTGCTTTCTCGGATTACGGCGTCGTGATGCAAGACCGGCGAGTTTCCGGAGCTTCTTGTCTGCGGATAAAAGTGGGAACCGAGAGGACGACCGCGAAAAAGAGGAGACAAAGTCCTCGGCGAGCAGCAACGCCGGCACCAGCAACAGAAGGAGAAAAAGGAAGAGGAAAGGACGATATCGGAAGTTGCTGCAGTGGAACAGTGAGTAGAGAACTTACTCATCCGACACAGACTATCAAACCGCGTCTACTTTTACGGAGTTTGAGTACAGTTGTTCGGCTAGAAATCCGATTCGCTCAGAGATTCCAACGATTTTTACGATCGATAGCCGCGAACGAGTTCGTTTTTAGACGATGACGGAGCTTAAATCAGCGGATAAACCTCGAGCTCGATTTTACAAACTATTGTCGTTCCGATAGTTTGCTAATTTCTAAATCAATTTATCTCGTCGTTTTATTTTACTGGGACTCTGTGAAATCTTAAATTTTATTTGCGTCATAGAGACTCAACGTCGAGGAGCTAAACGCCGAGACGATTTATCAAGCAAATGAAAGTTAATTTTGCCGATCGTTCCCATCCAAGCGTAACCTTGTGAAATATCTCAAGCTCGAACAAAAGACGACAAAATTCCGATCTACGATTTTTAATTTTAGGTATCTTAAAACCCCCCTACGAATCTCTTTCGTTTACCAAAAAGAGACGAAACGCAGAAATTCGTAATTACGCGGCGTTACTTCGATAAATCGATCATGCCCCGCGACTGGTTTCTCTAGGGATCGAAAGAGCAATCGATACGTCGATGTTACGATCTATCGTTCAACCGTTCCGACGTAATCGTTCGTCGTAGTTAATTACTGCTTGAACGCCGTAAGCGATACCGAATAATGCCAGCCTGCGGTTCCAGCGAAACGATTAAACTCGTTGAATTTGATTTCTAATGGAACTCGATTCACGACTTCCTAAAAGAACGGCGAAAGGAAGAAAAATGGCGAAGAGGTTAAAAATAGTCGGCAGTCAATTTTCGCGTTACGTCGGTCGGGAACGCGATAGTTGGGCTGGAGTACGGTAAATAACTGGTAAAGAAGTGCCGCGAGTAATTGCTGTCGCCTGGAAGCCGGTCGGTGGTCGGTGATCGGGAAAAACGAGAAAGCTGCGGCCGAGCGAAACTGTATAAAACGTGGCTAATCCGATCTTCCGTGATCAGTGCGACGAATATCGAAACCGGAGCCGCCACGACCAGCAAATCCAACGATGAATCATTTGGTAAATTTCTATTATCTCTTTCCGTTTCTATCGCTAATCGTTCAAAGTTAATCGTCTCTTGGCCTTTCGATGGATTGCTCTTCGATTTTTAAATCGCGTTATTTTCCAATTTCCAAGGAACTGTTTTCGGTCGCGGTGTTCGAAATTCAACGCGTCGTTTCTTGATAATACGTCGCAAGATATTAGATCAGCTCGTAAATAATATATATCTGCGTACATTATCGCATGTAAGTATCAATAATCATTCGGTATATTAACGGAAGTGTAGAGTGTGAATTCTAGCGAATCAAACGTGATCAACGATAAATTATCGATTCGAAACTATCGAAATTATCGATATATGAAATCATCGCCATTCCGATGTAATAATTGTTTCTTATACGTTCGATCAATTTTTAAACCGTAAATTTCTAATTAGGTAAAACGTGTAATAAATTCCAATGAAAATATCTCCTCTACGACGAATAGAAATTATTTGTTTTCGCATCGTTGTTTCTCCAACTTCGTACGATGGTAGGACGCGTTATAGCAATGGTAAGACAGCGGCTCTAATTGGTCCCATTAGCTCAATTGCTAATCACCGGATGAAATTATTCGATGGTACATCGATGATGTAGTGATCTTAAATTACAAATATACCAGCTAATTGATCAATTACGAGATAACTAATAACCGGTAGAACGTATTCGATCGATTATCGCGATCGTTGTTGGATATATCGCGCAAACTACTTGCAAACTGAACTTTTCGATCGATCGATCTGCGATTTTTTCGTATTTAGAGATATCGATCGTAATTCGTTGCTTTATGGCGCGTAATTCAACCTTTCAACACAGCGCGTTCCCCGTAGCAGTTTTTATTATAGTTTAAAACGATATAATTTACCGCGTTAATTACGATAATTCAAACTTATTATCTCTCGTTCGATATCGTCGTCAATCGGCTGACGTTTCCTGTAAATTTTCATTAGAATATACCGCGAATAAATAACGATAACGTTAATTGGAATCTTCCCGCCAAGTTTACCGAAGGATAGCTCTCGGTAATTGCATTTTCGTTACCTTGACTTCCTTTTACCTATTTCTCCAGGTTGGAGACGAAATCGTTACGTTTGAAAAAAGTGAAATTTGCGTCGTCCAATGCGAGAAGAAGAAACGAAATTGTCGAAGAGGATCGTTCCGAGCGCGCTACGCTCTCAACTTTTAACTCGATCGAGTAATAATTTCTGTTGCGAGCGTTACGAAAGAGAGAGAATCGTAGGATTCGAAGCATCGGACGTAGAAAAGAATTCTTTCCGATTTTTCCCTGCAATTTTCGATAGAATTCGCTTTTACATCGAATGCATTAAATATATTGCTGAACGTACGAAGGTCGATCGATCGTCTCTGCCGTCCCTCGCGATGTTTGCTATCGTTCCAAAGACAAGGATTTAAAAGTTAAACGTTCTTAGATTGAAGGTATCCCCAGGAACGCTCGGTGCGAGATTATTTTAAGCTTTAAAGGACGGGCCGATATACTTTGCGAATCAACGTAGCGGCAAATACACGGCCAATAGCACATCGCTTGACGCGGTTTAATGAAAATTAGAGGCCACCGACCAACGCAAAACTAATAATTATAAATCGAAGACGTAGGCGTGGCTGGTGGAAATTCTATTAAAACGAAATTACTCGATTTTCATCTTTCAAACGTTGTTTCTACTTAATCGCGAGATATTAAAGCGAGATACGAAAAATGCGATCGTTTACGAGATTCGCTCGTAAGACTACGTAGCTACAGAGAGATAACTCTGCTTCTAAACGGTGGATGGATGGATTCATGAGATTTCATCGACGATGCGTTTGGTGTTATAACGATCGATCGTACGAAAATACGTCGGTATGACGAAAATGAAAATTATCCAATTTTTCAATCGCCCATTACTTGTTACAACTTGTGAAGCTTGCACATTAAGAAATAATCGCTGCGGTAGATGTCGAAAGGCAGAATCGTCCACGCGCACCTAATTTCCCTGATCCATTTCTCTCTGCCGTTTAATCTTCTATTTTGTACGATCGCTATACGTACCTTCCGTTATCGATAATAACACCGCAGTTGGAAAATAGTCGGATATCTTAAAACACGCGCTGCCACGTTGGCGCATCGCGTGGCAAACCGAGAGAAACGCGTATACTGGCAAAAATTTCACGAAACTACGCGAATAAGAGTACAATGCGACGTCGTAACACGTGGCCAACACAAAATTAAGTATCAGTCTACATGCACGCGATCACTTCGTCGCTCACTCCTCTCGTTGCAACGGTTCCAACGCTGTCTCTTCGCGCGGACCATCCTTCTCGACGATGCTGACAACACTGACTTCTCGACTCACGACTGCCTGTTAATTCGTCTTTCTCCCTTAAGCATCCCTTTGTCTTTTCTCACAGCCCCACCACGTACGTGTTCCACAATCGTCCACAGCCATAGTCACGTAGGTCTTTTCGCTCGGCCTATTGAAGTTGCCAGACCCTTTTGGTCCGTCCACATTTAGACTTTCTCGCAAAATTGTTTACGATTCACCCGATATTTCTTAGGCAATCTGTTTACAGTACCAAAAGGGAATATTAAGGTTTTTTTTTAATTTGGTACAACTTTTACAAACAATTCTCATCGAGAATTATAAGTAAATTATTTCGGCGTGGTACTGTAACTTAGATCGTAAGTGTTTATAGCATGTTTGATTCTAGTTGAATCTAACGCTTAAATGTAAAGGACAATGTCTGGATATCAAAGTTAATCGCTGGATCAAATTCCATTTAAAATATCGTACGATAAAATATGATCGACGCCTCGTTGAGAATTGTACGCTGCTTCAGCGGCGATCGACGAAGAAGCATCGAATAATCGCGAACGTTGTACGCCTCACCGCGCTCTTATCATGCGAGAAATCTTTGAGAAAACGATCGTTAGATTTTTCCTAAAGGGTAGCAGAATTTCTTGCCGCTTGGCGATCGTACTCGGCAGGTAGCCACGATGCAACGTACAAGCGCAGAAAGATCGTACGCTCGACGATCTCGACGAGAAGGGAATTTAAATAGCCCAGTGGCAATTCTGTTCTCCGGTCGATTATCTAATTCGGGTTTATTCATTTATTTATTCTAATTCCAATACGTTTGTACCATTTTACTATTTCAGGGGGTAACGTTGCTTCTTTTGTGCGGTGTCTACGGTGCTTTGGCCGGTCGCCGTTACATCGCCATTCCCGTGGACGGGTTCGACGTGATCGAGCTGAGCCCGGTGCCCCCAGCCACAGCCAGGATCACCAGGCAGACAGAAGCTTACCTTCCAGTAGCAGTTCCTAGTGTCTCTCAGGAAGAGCCGAGGAGTGTGCGCTCCGAGAGGTCCAACGCCCGCATCCTGGATTACGTGGATTTCGGTGGACAAACAGGCTCGAACGGAGCCTTCAGCTGGTACGCCGATTATCCAGCGCATCATTAATCACCTAGAGCCTGAACGATCGAGACGCGTTTCCACGGATTCTGCCTACGAGCGTTCCACGATCGACGAATCTGTTACGTCGAAGACGAAGGAGAATATCGGAGAAGCAGGTGACCCGGAGATGGTATCGATTGTTCTTTCGCGTTCTGATCGGATCAGCGGACGTTAGAATATCTCTTGGCGAGGATTGTCGTTGTAAGACTGGCGACCATCAAGTTGGTTAGCAGGTTGATCCTCTAACGAGACGTACTGTGCGAGAAACGCGCACGTAGCATGAAAAATTGGTCGCCGCGACCTAAATCTGCCGCGAGAAGGCAAGCAAATATAATAAAGCAAGCGTGGTTCGTGATCCGATGTCAGGAACGCAGGAAATCTCGAGGATCGTTCATTTCGAATTAGGTCGTTCCGCTACGCCTTCGAAGGGTCAACGTTGTCGAACAGTTTCGAAGAAACACGGACGTTCAAAGCGCGAAGCGTGCGCTCCTTGATCGTTGTATTTTGAAAATTAAATTACTGCTCGAGTTGGCTAAGTTAACTTGTTAAGCAATTTGGTGCAGCGACCACGCGAAAACGTATGTACGCGGATCGATCGATACGTTTTGCAAGCTTTTTAAGCTACGCTCGTTTCGTCGATGTATAAAGTGAATTGTTTGCGAAACTCGCGAAACTGTCCTGTCTCTTCGATACGAACCTCCCGACCTTTTTTCCTTTTCCATTTGACGGATGTTAAAGAGTCGATTGCCGCGTAACGAGACCAATCGTTGTTCGTATAATTTTTCCATAGCGAGTCGAAGCTGTTTGAATAAAATATGAAGCAGCTTGGTTAACCGAGATTCGACGATCTCTTCATCGAATATTCCTAAGAGACCCGTTCACGGACAATACCTGGAAACGTCGCGTGCTCCGATGTGCGATAAGCTTCGAACTGTTTACGATCGCTGTTAAAATAAAAGCTTGCGGCTGAAACTCGTTCTTCTCGACGACGAAGTTCCATCTATCTGCACTCGTGAAATTTACCCGCGGTATTTATCCCGACGCGTGCTGTATAAATGTAAGAGGAAGGGCAAAAGTACACTCAATACATATGCATGGTGGCGAGCGAAAGCTTCTAGTCGGATAAAGTTTACCTGCGATCTTTCGTCGAGTTCGGTGATCTCTTAAAACCACGGTCGCCTTCGTCAACGTGCCATCCATTGCTCTTTAAACTTTCTCTCCTCTACAGCCGCTAATTACTTTCAGAGAATTAACGACGATAAAGGACGATAAAGGTCGTTCGTTGTCCTCGGTGTCCCTGTGAAGATCTACCTCGATCCTCCGGGGGAGAAATCACGAAAGAACGATATCCGACCAGAAATTCTCGTACACCACCGTGAAACATCGGACGATGTCCATTTAGAGTAATAATAGTTTTATTTTCCGGCATATGATCACACCCATCGTTACAATACGATAAATAGCGAGAGAACGACGGTGCGTGTCCTTTGTATCTCTTCTGTCATGTTAATATCTATAGTTTCTTCTCTCTCTCTCACTCTCACTCTCACTCTCTCTCTCTCTCTCTCTCTCTCTTTTTTAGGTACAACGATAACAATCTCGTCGAGGCGAGCATCATTCCTATTCCCAGGCGGAATTCAATTTAACGAGCCGGCGAATTTCACGAATCACGATTCTTCTTAAGTACCTATATATCTATATATGTATGTATATATTATATCGCGGCCATCTGGCGTCTGCAAACGGCTAAGAAACGATAGGATCGATCGAATCCGCTCGTTATTATCCTCGTCACGCTCTTCCCTTCGCCATCTCGTTCGTATTCCCTCGTTCTTTTCACGCTCGTTGAAATTTCAATGGATCTAGCGAAGATCCAACACGCGACGTTAATCGGCTACGTTTCGCGAGGAATCAACGACTTCGTCGACCTGGCGATCGCGTCGCTCCTCTTCCTTTTATCCGCAGCGCGGAGCAAGTACATTTTGCGTTCCCGCCATTCGAACGATTACAAGTTACGAACCATCGATAAATTAAGTTCCGTAGCTTCTAATTGAAATTGTAACATCGGGACGAACGAAATTTCGCAGCGGAATTACGCGTTAGGCGAAGAGGAACAGGTGAAAGTTTCTCTGAATAGGAAGAAGAAAAAGAAGAAGAAGGTCGATCGTTACTGTTCCTCTTGAAACACGTTTTGCGTTATAAATGTTCGCTGTAATTGTTCGTTCAGATCTTCCTTCTACGATAAACGTCAGAAAGGACTGTTCTACGAGGCAATATAATTCGCTTGGAGATGAATTGTTTTCGTAGGAAGAAGAGATAGGATGATCCTTGGCGCAACAGCGTGAAGAGGATAATAAATGCTTCATCGAATCCGAGCGCGTCATTTCCATCTCTATTCGCCGTCTCTATCCAACGTTACATCGAAATACTTAAAAAGCAAACGCAATTATCGTAATTAATAGCGATTAACGTTGCTCTCCGCAAATTCCGCTAGCTTCTCCTCCCTTTCGCTGCGTATATTTCCGTTCAGACCTTACCACTTAAACGATACAGTTGAATTTTGTGCGAACGCGGCAACATTTTTATTCGCTCGAGCAATTTATTAATTTAACGATCGTTTAACGCTCTCGACGATTCCGTATCATCAGATACCTCGCTGCAATCCGCCATCCCATCTACGAGAAAAGATGTCGCGTCGCCTTCTCCGTTCGCGATCGTTTTATACTCAAGTTGGTACAGTTTCCTGTAATCCAAACACTATGGATCGCGCATCACCCTGAACGAGACGTTTTTCAATTATTTAACGAAACATACAGCGGATACGTATCGACGTCAACAGCGACTTTCCATGCTAAATTTTGGACAAAGAAGATTTGCAAAGCTTGCTCTTGCTCCCTGATTGTTCCAATTCTACGAAACAACAGCGACTCGACAACTCCTGACCTGGTGACGTAGCTACGTCGAGAAAGACAACACGAGGTTGAACGGCGCTATCGATCAAAATTCGAAGCTTCGATGGCTAACCGACGAACACGGAAGAAAATGTTCATCTCGATGGTCGTTCCATCGGGAAATCTTTTTTATGCGTCTTGTTCTATGCTGCGACTCCTGTCCAAACACGATTATGGCAGCGATCATCGGAGCGTTAATTACGTTTCCGCGTCGCGACGTTCTCTCGGCGTTCGATCGAACGATCTCGCGCGAAAAAATTATCCGCCTGGCGCGTAGGCTCGTCAGAGGCGTTACATAAACGTATCGCGGCTCGCAAAACGCTTCTGTTCGCCACGAAACGCCTCCTCATCCGTTTCGAACGCGTTTCCACTTATCGACGGCTCGCCGAGCGTAACGAAAACAACACGTTTTTAAGCGCGTTGCAGAAAAGTACGAACACAAGTAGGAGGAAAACAACGTGTTCCGCGCTTTGCCGTTGTCACACGCTCAAGAAGGTCACCCGCTCAGAAACTGTAACAGGATAAGCTGGACATCCTGCATACCACAGCCATCGAAGCAATAACCAAATACTAACGCAATAGGCGCCTCTGAGACACGTCAGACGACGACTCCTCCAGAGGGACTAAAAGCTCGGTATAAAAACCCTGCAAAATAAGCGCTCGCCCCAGTCTCATGTAACATTTTCGATCATTCTGTTGCGACACTTTGAACCGTCACTCTGTTGGATTCGCATGATAAATTCTATTATCGTATGCAAAGTTCGATTTCTTCACCTTATTCGTGAAACGTTCGAACCGCGACGCGAGGAGATTGCCACGTGAACTTGAGACTTCGATCGTAAGAGAAAAGAAGGTTCAGCCGTAACCCAACTATGAACTTTTTTCTATCGAACTTTACGATAAATACAATGATTAGAACGATTTCACAGAGGTAGAACGATACTGAATCACAGAAAGACCGAACAAGAACTGCTCGAGCTGGCTCGTGTCTCGGCTTATGTGCGTTTCGCTTTGGGGATGTCGAGGGGCTCGGTGTATCTTTTGACGTGCACAAGAGTTCAAAGGTCAGGGGTCGATGTTTTATCTGTGACGAGATTAAGGCGTGTCATAAGTTCGGTGATAGGGTGGCGACGTGTGCGAAAGAGTCGGAAGCTCGGGGGTCGATGTCTTATCTCTGCTGTAGATTGAGACGCGATCGTTGTCACAAGATCGTCGGTTTCGTCGTGATTTCTCGTGTCTCCTACGTCACGCGACGCGTTTCAACGACCGGTCCATCCGCTTGAATTCGTCGAGAGGAAAGCGCAAGGGCGTGGTATCGAGAGATCGGCGAATTGATTTTCGTCGATGACCTCGAATCATCCCGGTCGCGTCAATGTCATAAACACGACGAGGGGTCGATAGGCTGTAGAAATTCGTCATCGTGGAGCGTGAGGCGTAACAAGATGATTGCGGAATCGAACGCCAAGCCACGTACAAGCGCGATCGTGTCCGAATTTGCCTGATTAAGGAGAATAAACGGCGTTTGCCTCGTGTTTCAAGCGGAGAAGCGAAAATCTGCGCGCTCGTCGTTTCTAACGTAAAGGGGATGAAGCGAAGTAGCTGGACAGCAGAAGAAACGCGTAGCTGCGAAAGTGCTAACGATATCGATCGCGAAAACACACCCGACGACTGACGCTTACGCGTACGTCGGTGATATTTGTTTTAAGTTGAAAAATATCGTCCAACGAAACCGAGAAAGACGAGAAGCTTCGACATTGCAGAAAAAGTCTTTCTCCGGAATCTTATATTCCAAGGAAACAACTATTCGTACGATTTCTACGTAAAATCGTGTTTCAGAAGATCAAGTACTTTGGCCTTGCACAGGAAAGCGTCGTAGAACAGCGAAATCTCGCGCACCAAGTAACCCACTAATCTCTGCGTAAAATTGTCAAAAAACGAATCTGCCTTGGCTTTCCATAGGAAAGTAGCATTCAGAACATCGAAACTCTGTGTATTTTCCAGGAACGATCAATTCGCGAACGATCTTCAAGCTTAGCGTCCGAGAACAGAGTCTAACAAGCCGAAGTAGCTACCGATTCGATCCAGCAACATTTGGAATTAAAAATTGAAGAAATGCCACCTAAATAGACGTTTGTTACCGAATATCGCTAATTACCAGACACCGGGTCCTTTCGTAACTTTCCTCATTTTCGTTTTCCCTTTTTCTCTTTTCGTTTCTATGGAAAGTTTGACGCGAAACTACGACGAAGCGTTAACGAACCCGATCATCGGCGTAATCTATACGACAGCTGCGTCTTGAAATTTCCCACAGTCAGTTGTGTCATCGCCTGTATTCTCTACGACGAAAGAGAACAAAGCTACGAAAACGTTCATGTTGCTAGGCATCGGCGCGCGTCGTCGTATCGACAGACGCGCTCTCGCAGCAGAACCGCGCGTCTCGGAGCACCAGAATAGAAAAGTATCTCGAGCACGATCGCGAACGTAACGTTGCATCGAATGTATAATAACAAGCTTAAGTGCAGGCGGTCGAACGCGTTACTGTTGTACTTAAATGGGATTAAATACGGCACCGATGCACGTGTTCGTCTCGCAGAGCCGCGCATAAGCATATTAGGTGTGTCGTGCGAGTCTGATTTAACGCGTTCACCGAGCCGGAAAATTCTCCGTCTTTCGACCGGAAATTCAAAATCATCGAACATTTCTTACCGTCGTTCGTATTCATTTTTAACGTTCGTTTCGTATTCAGTTTTAACGACTTTCGCGCTTCGATCTCACTCCGAGTTTGAAACGACTTTCGACGTGCGTAGGAAATATTTGCGCGTAAAATTAGCGTACGAAGCGACGCGTACTCTAACGACGACGACTCGTTCGCTCGTTTCACCTTGGGAAATTTTTCAACCATAGGAAAATACGACTCGAGCAAGGATAATCCGAAGAGC
Source organism: Bombus vancouverensis nearcticus (assembly GCF_051014615.1). Lineage (NCBI taxonomy): Eukaryota > Metazoa > Arthropoda > Insecta > Hymenoptera > Apidae > Bombus > Bombus vancouverensis. The sequence goes on from NC_134920.1 coordinate 9,817,374, forward strand.
GAAACGAGGTCGAACGTTTTAATCAATTCTACCGTCGTTCATCACCCATGATACAATGCCGCGTTATTGACGGATCTAATTCGAACCGACGTCGTGAGAATTGACACGTTAAAGACGAAACCGATTCCAAGGAGAATCGATAGCCGAAGAAGGCTGTTTCTCGATTCCATGGTCCCAGCAAGCGTTAACGCGCAACAAGGCAATCTAGGCAATTTCCAATGATTTTTCGCTTCGCAGGTATTTTACAACTTCGCTTAGAAAAATTCTAGGAAGATTGCTAGATCCGTTAAGCGGATTTTTATCAAAGAAAAAAGAGGAAAGAGAAGGATATCCGTTGGACGACTTTTTGAGATTAGGTGCGAGTTTGCATCGCAAATTAAATTCAACGGCCAGTGTGGATTTTCCAACGAGGAAGCCGCGAATTTGTCGTCCGGTTTCTAAATGCGAGCAAGTTTCAAAATTGAAAAATCCCATCGGAATTCGTGCGCGTGTAGCTTCTCGAAAGTAAAATTCAATTGCATTGGCGCAAGGTAACTTGTGAAATTTTCAAGCCAAAGGAATTCAATTATGTAACTTTCGGAATAAAGAGCAAGTTTCCGTTTGCGTTTAACATCGTACCGCTTTAATCGTCTCGAAGACCGGCGCGGGGATGGATAAGAGGAAGAAAAAGGAAAAAGTGTAGGTTTCCCAAACTTTTCCATCCTTCGTTCCAACAAAAGATATTACGTACAGTCAGATAGTATCGTCTCGCGTAACATAACTAAATTTACCTGCAGTCACGCGAGACAGATTTTGTATCCACGAAGTTGTTGCCGGACGTTGAAACCGTGCGGCTCGTGGCAGGTGTTGCGAAGCAAAGATTGAGCGGAATTAATTGCACGGCTTTTTGCCCCGTTGATAATATACCGCAATAATACCAGCGATAAAGCTTCGCGTTATCGCGGTCGTTTTCGCCAACGTTTACACGTGTCGACTCTTCGTCGTTCTTTTTCCTCGTCGCGTTAAAAATCGAGCGATGCGTAGAAATTGCGACGAAGCGCGACGCGTCTGTCGATGAGAAAAATTGAAGAAAACGTATGGCGAGAATCTATCGCTTCCAAAGTTAATTTGTAAAATTAGACGCGGAGAGAAACTGTGAGTATACTTTTCTTAATTACTTTCTGGCCCTTTGCCTCGTTACATCGAGTCACGTTCACGGTGTTAATTACGAACGACGAATAACGTTCGACCAAAGCTCGACTCTTTAACCCTTTGACTACTGTTGGCACCTAAACGCGTTGGGAAAATTTGATCGACCATAATTCCAGCGAATCTGGTTCGAACCAGACGCAAGCGAACGCTAATTCAACAATTGTTAGTCATACGTTATTTAAGTACAGTTTATTTTACAGCTATTCTTTCTTACATCCTTGAAACGAATAATTGGGATAATAAGAAGGCCAGAGGAACACGCAACGCGAACACGAAACGACAAATGATTCGTGTTCCGATTCTCTGGAAACAAGCGAACAAACGAGAATACGTGTGAATAAATAACATCGTTTTAATATAGTAGAATTCAGAGATGCAGGCGTAACGAAAAGTTTCCTTGTCCCAAATTTCTACGTTTCAAAGTCCGCCGTAGTCAAAGGATTAACTCTGACTTTACCTTTCACATTATTAAGTCGTACATGTGCTGAGCACAGATCCTTCCGATTTCGACGTACCATTCAAGTATATTAAGGCCAACGATACGCATATACTCGAACGAAGAGAATCATAACGCAAAGAGCCGTTAACACGACACATCTGGTATGCTCATTGTCGGACACACGTGCATAAAACACGTCAGAACGATCGCGTTTCATTCGTACGAACGATGGAAAACTGTAGGATTTGTAGCGGCACGCGAGCAGGACAAATTCAAATCCTGTGGTTGTTTTGTTGCGGAGTATCATGACCGTTAGGTCACAGGTATTGCAAGGAGTAACGAACTCCGAGGAAAACAATGTCGCCGCTACTTTCAACCGTCAAACGCAGTCGAGTTCAAATTTTCCGACTGTCCTCCGACCAGTATAAATAAACAAACGAAATGACGAGCGAGAAAGTTCAGCGATCGCAGCATAAGCATACAGACGCATCAGACGTATATACGGAGTTTCTTGAGACTACGCGTATTTATTTCGTAAAAGTTATTATACCTGGACTTGTGCTTTGTGTCGAATAAATACCTTTCTATAAATTGCTCGCAAACAGTGGACTGTATTTCGTGATATCTGATAAGAACTATCCTCTGCAGATTCTTAACAGATGCACCTTGGTATGTTACCAACGAAACAATACATCGCGACCTTAAGATACCTACAGTTAAAGAAGAAATATCGAAATTCAGTAATAGATATAACATAAGAGTCAACAACCACTAAAAGCCATTAGTTGTTCAATTACTTGACACGATGGATCAGATCCGCAGGCCAAAAAGACGTTACCCTTTGGATTTAAACATTAGATTCAGCTAGAATCAAACATACGATAATCGCTTAATACGATTCACGCTATAGTACCACGTCAGAGTAATTTACTTATAATTTTCAATGAGAATTGATGGTAAAATACATGCAAATAAAAAACAACATTCGTACGAACGAGCAACGCGATGCAGGTACAACCGTTCGTTTGTGATCAGCTAAAAGCGTGAAACCGATTCGGCTTGTCGTTTTTAAGGATTGCTGTGTTAAAGTCGTCGATGGCGTTAAATGAGAATGGAAAACGATAGAAAATTATCATCTGTCGTTACGTTTCTAAAGTCTAAACGCTTGCTAGCCTCGTAAACCGCGAACATCGATTCCTACGGCTCGACTTAACGCAGGCTAAACGATACGCGTACGTGCCGAGATCCAAAACTTCGAAATAAATCGTTCCACGTGTTCGCGAATTAAAAAAGAAAGGAAAAACTGTGGCGTGCATTGAGAAACGAGATCGAATATCACAGGACGAAGATTTTCAGACGTTCGAACGACGTAGATCGCTTCTATCTTTCTTCGAATAAACAGAGAACAAATCGATCGAATACTGCGAGAAACTTTCGAAAAATTCTATTTTTTTCTTTTGCGAAGATTTTTCGATATTCAAAATATTTTAACGTTATAAAATTATCCAGATCTCGGGATTTAATAGAAAATGAAGATGCAGGTACTAGACACTGTGCGTAAGAAACAACCTTCGATATCGATGATTTTTCCCATTGAGCCAGCGAGTCTCACGTACTGCGACGATTCCTCGCGGTAAGTGCGGCGCCTCTTTTCCTCTTTCACGGTAAAATGCAATTCCAGTTGAGTAAGTTGCGTTTGCTGGCTATCGAGACGCTAATGGCGGATTACGGCCGATGTTTGTCCTTGATTCTACTACTGTTATTATCTGAAATTATGACAGGCAACTGCGAACAGTCTCACGGGCGAGCAGTATACCACGCAGATTCGATGAATATGCAACGAGTCTGCAATGCCGACGATGAATACCGTCAGGATATAAAAATAACTTTTCACCGGTCTTTTTCCGGGCTTCGAGTCGAAGAACAAGACAAACAACGAAGGCTAAACGAGATTTACACCGCTACGTTTCCATCTGTCACCGAAATCGGATTCGAAAGTCGAAGATACCCCTTGTATCGTGGTTGTAATACTCGGCGAGTTTTGCAACGACACATCCGTCGATACGTTTCGTAAAAAAAATTATTTGGCATAAGCAACGACCCGATTGATCCACATTTAACGAAATAAGATCCTACGTCGAGCTCGATCTTCGCCAGTCGCCGTACAAAGTTGCTCTCGCGATCGACTTGCCTCTATCGTTCGATCAGAACGCGATTCGCGGATTCATCGTCGATGGCCAGACGAATCTGTTCGCACGGAGCGCGAGAAGGACGATATCCGTAACATCGACGAGTCTTGGACGCGTCGTTAATCCATCAACGACCAGGACAATTGACAACGCGTGGGAAGTCAATCAGGAGAACGAATTAAAGTTGGAACTTGGTAAAATCGTAATTGCCCTTCGTCCAATGTCCAAAGACGAAATTCGATAATAAATAGACAAATGGTAGAAACAGATAGCAGAATGAAAGGTCCCGTTAACGCAAAACGTTCGGCCTGTCGATGGATCAACTGGACGCGTTTGAAAAGGATATCTCGAGACAGTCCTTCGAACGAAGACGCTCGATTAAAAGTCTAACAACTAGAACTCCGTTAGTTAGCGTCAGCTTATACTTGCGTAGTATTTCGCTTAAAATCGTTAAAACGGTACTGCGACTGTTTGTCATGCCGTTTACATGTTGCACGGATATACAGATACAGGAATACAGACACGCGTTTAAATATTATGTTTCTCCACGGATGCACAGCGATTAAGATATACACAGCTCGGATTGTACAGAGTGTCCTATAGCCTCTTAAATACTTGAAAACTCCGCCGGACGATAATGTACACGCGTATAGCCTCTCTGTCTTTCCTCTTTTATCCTCTTCTTACGTTTCTTCACAACGTCCTCTTTACATCGTCGTCGAACAACGGCGCGAACAACGACGCGAACACGGCTGTCGCCTCCTCGTTCTGTCTGTTACGCGCTCTTGCTCCTCCTCACTTTCCAGCGTATTACGCGCGCACGTACAGACGTACTCCAGTTTGAAGAAATATAGCGCAGCCGTGGATTCGAAGCCCTCGAACGACGGCGTACCCGATACATCGACATACGTCAGCGTGTAGACGCTATTCCACGATTAGAAGCTTCAACTTCTCGGCGACCGAACGTAAGTCGAGGTTCGTGGAAAGTCGACGAACCGAAAGGGGATGACGATCGCGCGCGAGAACGTAGGTCGAAAATATTGTACGCCACGTCCTTGCGAGGATGCTTCCTTTTCGAGGACGTCGATGTTGAACATTTTTCGCAGTACGTTCATAGGAGCGTAACGGAGCACCATTACGTTGGAATAAAAATTGATTTCCAACAATTTTTGCATATTGGTCCTCGATCCTGGTGTCGTTGAGTCGTTTACTTTGGCAAGATCACTCGATTTTTTTTCCTCTTGTTGTTGTTTCTTGATTCCTTTTTAATTTTCCTTGTTAATGGAAACCGTTGCGGTTAATCACGACTCAAAGGTGCCAGTCGAGGGCTAACAGGAAATAGTCCTTAAGCGAGGACACGCTTATTTCGCTAATTATTCTTCGTTATACCGAGCGGTCCGTGAAACTGGAACGAGCCGTTGCTTTCCGGTTTCGGCAAGCGGTTCTTCGACAAACATCGCTATTTAAAGCGTCGTCGTGAAATCGATCGCTCGTCTATCAGCATATTCGCCGATATGAAATAACGAGACGATTGTCCCCTTGCAAACGGAAACTACGTACCGCTTCTATGCGAGAACGACGTACGATCGTAAAATATCGTTGCAACTACGACCAGGAAAGAAGCACTTTCTCGCTCGTTCCAATTACATAGACCACTTTGTACAACATACGGTAAACACGAGCAACAACACGAATCGTACAACGATATTTCTAGACTTAATAAAACCGCGCGAGAGCATGCGTGCATACTCGATTTTCACGTTCAATTCTCAACAACTTCTGTTCCCTTCTTCTCTTATTATCTTCTCGCTCAGACTTCTAACGACAAACCGTGCGCAGGGCGCTTGGTCTAATCGCAAGATGTAACATTCTGCGAGATACAATTGCAATATACAGGGTGGTTGGTAACTGGTGGTACAAGCGGAAAAAGAAGTCGAAAATATAGAATACAAATTTAAAAATTTTAAAAATTAAAAAATAACGTCAATCGAGACAACGATCTACGGTGAGATCCGTTATAACGAGACGTACCGAGCGAAAATTCAAAGTGGATTTTCTCGAAAACAAAGCCTCGAACGAAAAATTCTTATTCTATATTTTCGACTTCTTTTTTCGCGTAGAATCACCCCCTTTCCGCTTGTACCACCAGTTGTACCAACCACCCTGTATATATATATTCTACGTATACACATTCTTCGAAGAATGATAATCGCGCGAAATTCGCCCAGATACCCAAAACACGTTTCGACCATTAATTTCCAACGCACTATATTTCTTCGAACGAGTATACACACACGCGATGGCGTAGAATACGCACAGTGTTTCGCATGATCACGCGAACATCTGCGACGCTGGATGCTGCGATCCACGCGTGATGGAGACGCGCGTGAATCCTTTTGCGCCGTCAGTCGTCGGCGAACACGTCGATTCGCCCATAGTTTTCGTTAACATCGTCGTCGACGCGTTATCACCTTGCATGGGGCCGAGTCGCAGCGAGGAATCGATATTGTCACTTCGGTAACGCGCGTTCAACGGTGTACTACGCGCAGAGTTTCCCGTAACGGGCGTTGCGTTGGTCGAGAGAAGGCAACGGGTCAATTCTGCTTGGAAAATCGAACGGAGAACGCCAGAGGAGTGAAATTTCGAAACGGAGCAAAGAGCGTGGAAATGGAACTGCGAGATCGACGAGGGAGGAAAAATGCACGGAATGAAATGTCGAAATTGCACGGACAACGTGGAATTTAACGAGTATCGTTTTTCCAGGATCGTTCGGTTCTTCAAACAGAAACTAGTAGAAAATTTTGCTGGGAATTGATTCGGCACGACGAACGTGAAATAGTAACACGCTGGGACTGATTCCATGGATATTCTAGGAATTTCGTGGTATTGGCGAAACGAAGGTAGACGACGAGGATGGAACTAGAGATTCATCTTTTCTTTTCCTTTTTTTTCTTTTTTGGTAGTTGCAGAGGACGAGGGAAGATGTTGTCAGCGTACAGTGAAAACTTCAACTTCGAACGTATGTTTTCTTTTGCACGATGATATCGTTTATGATAGACTTCTGTGCGCGTGTATGTGTTTCTTATACTTTATGTATAAATAACGATCGATTCGACCGTTTACTTATCAAATCCGTGTTATTAGAAAGAAGAATTCCGAGCCTTTCGATTTCTTTTCTCAGACACACGTCACCTTCTTCTCGCCTGTTACGGGAAACTCTGTAAACGTTAAGTATCGAACGTAACGTGTATATAAAATGTAGAAGAATCTGTTGTATCGAACTTTCTCGCGAGAATCCTTCGTAATTGCCTGATCGTCCTTCTAAGAAAAATTCCAGCAATTCGTTCTGCCTTGGACGAACTTTTACGAGCTTTCCTCTAATTTTGATCGTCTAAGAGACAATCGAGTTTCTGCTCTAAATTTCGAGCAAAAGATTAAGCAAAAATACGTTGATAAAGGTACGAACACGATCTCGCGTTTATCCGTAAAATTATCAGAAAATTGATGCAAAAGCAGTCGACACGACTTGAAGAATCATTTACGCGATATCGATCGAATGCAGAAAGTAGACTGCCGCGTATTGAGCGGTCCGAGTTCACAACGTTTCCAGTTTTCCCGTAGAAAACAATTTCATCGATTATCCTGGCCAAAATATCTCCTTAATTATCCGCTTATTTACTTATTTTCGTTGACCGTTAAACATCGCGAACCTAAATTTAAGAAACTAACGATCAATTATGAAATATTCTCCTTTATTTTCCTATATACCGTTTCTGCCGTTTCGTTCGAGCCTAAAAGAAACGTATTCCCTTTATCGATGTGGTATTAACGACGAGTCTACAACTACAATTAAAAAACGCTTCCGACAAATTTCTTTTCTTCAATTAAAATCTCACGATCTCAAAGAGTATTATAAAAATAGTCTCGTATTTGTCTAGCGTACTCGTGCTACGTGTTCTCCTTTGGATACGCGTTTTTCCTCTCTTTCCTTTCCAACGTATCGCATACGCTGCAAAGTGTACGTGCATTCGTTTAAGAAGAAGAAAAAACGATAAAGCGAAACAGGTAAACAGGATCGTAAATGACAATAACGAGTCCTTCATTGCGATTACGACGACGAGAGATTAGTATTGCGACGAACCTTGCTAAATCTAAATATTCTCTTAAGAACTTGTTCCTCTCGCTCTATCGCTCCCTTTGCTATCAGTTCGAATCGTTCACGAACGGATGATCGATCGATGCGAAGTATCGCGAGAGATCCATTGATGCGATTATCTTCTTGCGCGTCTGTTCGACGATACACAAGGTTTGTAACATACAGGCCCGCGCGACAATTATAATACTGATTCACCGATTTTCAGGCGGAAATCGTTCGCAGAGATCGACAACGGGATATCTAGAACATCTAAGTATACGCGTCGATGAAGATCGTTGCACGCTGGCATTCGTCGTTTATTATTATTTTATCTGTCGTTCCCATCGACTCTTCGTTTTCGAATTTCAAAGAACGCAAACTCGTCTCGTGTCTTCGTGGTTACGCCAACGCGAACGACCATCGATCATCGATGGAAACGCCTTTCTCCGTCTTAAGGTACCGGCGAGGGAACCAGGTCCGTTTGCCGATGCGATCGAACGTACTTCGCACGATCGGAGAAAAGAAGGAATTCGGATGGAATTTCGCACGAATCAGCTTAAAATCGACGAAATACACGATTCGAATTCCGATCGTTGTTTGGAGTTTGCGACGTACGTCGGCCGTATCGACCGCCGTCAAACGTCCCTTCGCGAAGCTTTCGAAGCGTCTCCTTCTCACGTGAACTTACCCTTGTCCGCTTTTGTACGTTAAGTGAAGCTTCGTGGACGATCACGACGGAAAGGAGCGTCACGTACTTGTTGAACCAATCAGAGATCGCGCGTACGTACGTGTTTCGTCGTTTTCTTCTTCCATTCACATGGTGTACTGAGACAGCAAAATTCGGGGAGTCGTGAGGCTGGTCGGCGGTTCGGGTCAAGTAGTGCACCAGGCCAGGATCACTTTCTTGAAGGGGACGAAGATTGCACGGCCGGGATCGCTGCAACACGATTTCGTCGTAGAAAAGGATTTTAGTACGTTAGATTTTTTGGTTATTTTCTGTTTCGATGAAAACGCGTGGAAGTTCTTTTTTTTCTTTTTTTTTTATTTAAAATTTCACATTTACAATTTGTCCAATTTGGACATTTGGTAGAATTTTTTATCTGTAATTCTTTCGTTCTTTCCTCGTTGTTGTATCGTTAACACTTTGCGGTCTGGAGACGCAAATTCGCTATGAAAGATGTTAATGTTGAGATATGTGTAATTTTCTGTGTTGGACTGGGTTAAACGCGTAGTAGAGATACTTGTATGTAAACATCAGTGTGTGGAGGTATGTGTGTGCGCGGCGTCTCGAAAACAGATGAATGTAAACAGTCAGTCGGTTAACAGTCGGGTATAGAAGAAAGTGCTGAGACGCGTGCAAGTGTGTATCGATGAATATAGAAGAAATCGTCCATGAAATAAATATATTGCTATTTTAATATTAATCCTCGGTATCAATATAGCGTTCCTATAACATTATTTCGGCTTCGAAGATCCACAATTCTCAACAGTTAACTACCGTTGAATAGAACAGTAGGAAAAAGCAATGAATGCTATAAACAAAATGTTACGAATGTGTTTTTACGTTGCATGCTTGAATAATTGGAAACCATTGGGATTTTTAAGGAATTTAATAAAATAATAAATTTTGCTTAGTAGCTCTGCATCGAGGAAATTCTTTTCAAGCGTATCTTTAAATATGGTAATTGATTTTGAAGAAAATGTTACGCTTGTTGAACGCTGCTCGGAAAGTTCCTTCCGATTTTTAAAGAATTTTGACGACATAAGAAATTATATGGAAGCATTTCTCGCCGAGAAACCTGAGAAATTCTGAAAGGATGGAATATTCAAGTCGCGCGAAAGGAGCAGAAAGGTTGTGCAACGAAATCACATCTATATAATTCAATAAACGTATATCGAATCGAAATGTAAATCGGAACGAACTTTCTCGGCGACCTTTCGAATCTTTTCGATGAATGCGTCAACTACCTTCGTTGAACCAGTGAGCAAAAAGAAGAAAAAGAAAGACGGAAAAAGAATGTAATAATTACAGTGTACTGATAAATACGAAAAAAGGATTGTACCGATATGTCAGAAATTGTGTTATTTTCAAAGCTGAAACAGAAGCTGAAACTGAACAGAAGAGAGAAACACGATCATTTTTGATAATATATTAGCTCGTTGTTCTTCTGCAACAAAATGGATCATACGTAATTCGATAAAATAATACAAAACCAAAAATCTTGCGCGTCTATATTTCCTTATAAAACGAAAGAAACCTTTCGAACAATCTATTGGGTTGGCAACTAAGTGATTGCGGATTTTGTCATTAGGTGGTATTGAGAAGATCCGCAATCACTTAGTTGCCAACCCAATAGATTGCCCGGAAAGTTTCTTACAAAACTGAAGTTTCAAAAGCGTTCCAGAAGCGCGCAAAATTGAAGGTTCTAGTATTGGGTTGGCAACTAAGAGATTGCGGGTTTTGTCAATACTATCTAATGACAAAATCCGCAATCACTTAGTTGCCAACCCAATAGTTTCAGAAGCGTACAAAATTGAAGGTTCTAGTATTTGGTTGGCAATTAATTGATTGCGGGTTTTGTCAATATCATCTAATGACAAAATCCGCAATCACTTAGTTGCCAACCCAATAGTTTCAGAAGCGTATAAAATTGAAGGTTCTAGTATTGGGTTGGCAACTAAGTGATTGCGGATTTTGTCATTAGGTGGTATTGAGAAGATCCGCGATCACTTAGTTGCCAACCCAATAGATTGCCCGGAAAGTTTCTTACAAAACTGAAGTTTCAAAAGCGTTCCAAAAGCGCGCAAAATTGAAGGTTCTAGTATTGGGTTGGCAACTAAGAGATTGCGGGTTTTGTCAATACTATCTAATGACAAAATCCGCAATCATTTAGTTGCCAACCCAATAGATTGTCCGGAAAGTTTCTTACAAAACTGAAGTTCCAAAAGCGTTTCAGAAGCGCGCAAAATTGAAGGTTCTGGTATTGGGTTGGCAACTAATTGATTGCGGGGTTTGTCAACATCATCTAATGACAAAATCCGCAATCACTTAGTTGCCAACCCAATAGTTTCAGAAGCGTACAAAATTGAAGGTTCTAGTATTTGGTTGGCAACTAAGTGATTGCGGGTTTTGTCAATATGATCTAATGACAAAATCCGCAATCACTTAGTTGCCAACCCAATAGATTGTCCGGAAAGTTTCTTACAAAACTGAAGTTTCAAAAGCGTTCCAGAAGCACGCAAAATTGAAGGTTCTAGTATTGGGTTGGCAACTAAGAGATTGCGGGTTTTGTCAATACTATCTAATGACAAAATCCGCAATCATTTAGTTGCCAACCCAATAGATTGTCCGGAAAGTTTCTTACAAAACTGAAGTTTCAAAAGCGTTCCAGAAGCACGCAAAATTGAAGTTTCTAGTATTGTATTCTAGTATCAATACCACCTAATGACAAAATCCGCAATCACAAAGTGCGATAGAATTAATCTCTCACGCGACAGGAGTATTCCTTGCTTCGCAGTATAAAGTTCGTTAGGTTACGTATAACGTAAGAATAAACAAACTCCGAGGAAAAGAACGTCGCCGCTACATGTAACCGTAAAACAAAGACAAATTTGAATCTTCCGACTTTCCCCCTACTATTATAAATAAACGGACGCGATCGCAAACGGATTATAACTGCGACCAAACGACGTTACACACACCGTTTCGCGACTAGGACGTTGTACTGACAATTTTAAACACATTAACGATTTCACCTACTAGTAATCTCATCATTCAACCTCCTACATACGAAAATCTTTAGCTTCTTCAAAGACTTAACCGAAAGTTCTATCCTTCGAGGAATATTTACTCTCGTTAGAGGTAGTCGAAGGAGAAGTTAAGGCTGAGAAACCGAATCGTGGCGTACATGTTGATGATCGTGGATTATTGGAAGGCGTAAGAACGGTTAAGAGGGCAAAAGGAAGAAAGGGAATTAACGACCGGTTAAAGATCGATGTTGCTCGGTTCTCGTAGCGTGGTTCGCCCTTCTCGGAAGAATCGGATGAAAACGCCACGTAACGCGTGGATCGTAAACCGGTGCCGACTTCACGAACCAATAAGTCATTTGCATTTTCCTTGTACTTCAAACTTTGAGAGCGTGCACTTCGATTTTTATCACTCTATAAATCTGAAGAAACAAGGAGAAGTCACGCAATCGAGGCAGCTTACACTACGTTGTTTTCTACGCGAATTACAGAAAAGTACGTGGCGTTTCACCTTTTCTTCGACAAATTGCAGAAACGTAATTCACTGGGTCGCGTGCTGCAGCTGTACATCAGATTATGCGAAAATATCATTTTGGCATTATTCTTCCATTTTAAATTTCCATTAATAAATTTCCTCCGCGAAGGCTGTACGAAGAATTATTTCAGAACTACTACCCCATTTTTTTAAAAAAAAGCAGTGTCGAAAACAATAAATCTCCTACGAAAACATCGAAACAGCGAGATACTAAATCTTCCATAGGAATACTATACACGAATTCGTTTAAAGATCGTTCCTCCTTATTTTCCTACCAAGGCATCGAAAACTGAAAACGCTAGATTTCCTATGTAAACGCTAACGGAGTGAAATATTGCCGTAAAAATATTCCTCCTCGTTTCTACAAAAGCGTGGAAAACTCGGAGCGATAAATTTCAAAGAATTCCTCTCTCGAATTGTTCGAATCCTATCGACGGCGCAGAGCTACGAGAGGAATTTCCCTTCGACCGCATTTCCACGATTCGATTTACACGACGAGACTCGAAGCAACGCATAGGTGGTAGGTACGTTCTCGAGATCAAAATCGGAGGAGGTGCGCTTTCAGGGTCGACGATCGTCGCGCGACCATCTCGAGCCAAAGTTGTAGCGATTTTCCAAGGCTCCCCGCAGACCGACGTTTCTCACGATAACGTATGTGACAGGCATGGCTATCGACCAACCGCGTAAAGCCAACAACGTTTCATCCGTGTTCTGCCATTCGTTTCACTTTTTCGCCGGCTATCTCTATGTTGCGTTTTATCGTCCTTCTTTTATCGCTAGCTATATACTACCAGCTCGGATATCTTTATCTTTCTGCCAAAATATCTCTTATTTGATACGATTTATAGACGAACAATGGTGAAATATCTCGCTTTCGCGACTCACGTTCGTTCCCCGCAACTAATATCGCTTGCAAACATTATAATTTAGCGTAAGTTTTTGGCTATTCGATCGTGACAGCTCTGGACGTATTAATTCATTGGAAACTATGACCTTAGTTGTGAACAGCGAAGACACGCGCTATGAAACTGCATATTAGGATGTGCCGTGGCAAGAAGAAGAGGTCTGAGATATCTTCACGTTTGATTTGTTTAAGTTCAAGATGAGATTTACGTCGAGTTCACTTCTGTTTCAGTTGAATTCCAGTTTAGGCAGGTTACACGGGTAGGAAGATGGGTTTCGTGGTGAAAACAGTACGTAAGATAAGAGACAAGTCATCGTAAATGAAAATGGAACCCAGCGCCGCAGGATCGCGGACGAATAAATAATAAATAAACAATGATAAATAAGATGAATAAATAATACAAGTTTTTAGTTCAATTTGCAATCTAACGACAGAGGAATTGTCATACCGGAATCCCGTTTTTATGTAAGGCATTTTCATCGTTTCTAGAAATATATCGAGTATTTTATCGTAACTACTATATTATATTTTATAGTAACCGTGAATGTTCGTGCAACTGTAGCTACTTTGTATTTAAAGCTATAAAAATGGATAAATAATACAGGATTTTAGTTTCATTTGCAATCTAACGACAGAGAAATTGTTATACCGGAATCCCGTTTTTATGTAAGGCGTCTTCATCGTTTCTAGAAATATGTCGAGTATTTTATCGTAACTATTATATTATATTTTATAGTAACCGTGAATGTTCGTGCAACTGTAGCTACTTCGTATTTGAAGCTATAAAAATGGATACAACACGTGTGGATGTAATGGACGTGTACGTGAGTGAAACAAATGCCTCCTTGAATCTCTTCCCTTAAATCGGAATCACAAGAAAAGAAACGAATCTGCATAAATATCGGCAGTATAATAGTAAGAAACGCAAAACACGACATTGTAAGAAACTGCAACTGCGAATCGGGTTACATCACTGCGACTATCTGTTCGCCGTTAAATAATTATAGGCGAAGAATTCGAAAAAAAAAAAAAAGTTGAATCTGCATATCACGCGAATAATATACTATAGTAAGAGGAACGAACACGTTGCACGATGTTTTATAACGCTCAAAGTATAATATGTAAGTACCCTGCTAAAACGTAGTTATGAAAGCAACGACGGTATACCCGTGGGTCTAATTATTTCTTAATCTTTTAGGTGAAATTGCGCGAACTCTTATCTCGACCGGATACATTTAACACAGCCGATCCTAAATTGATACCGCATTATAGTAAAAATTAGGTCGATTAGCCTTGCATCGTAATAATTATTCATTTGGTAACACAGTCTGCCAGCGTATTTTACATTTTCGTTAAGGTATATCGGATGTAACGCACGCAGAAGCAGTCCAGCTATGAGAATTTATAAAAATACCGATCGATCGTATAAAATAGTACATTTCACGTACCCACTCTTTTTATAGTCTCGGAATAAGAACAGGGATAAACGTTTCTCGTATGATACGCGAAGCATACGTCGATTAAAATCTCAGATTTCGATGCCTTTCCAATCTGGATATCGATCGAACTTAATTAGAAGCTCAAGTACTTAAGACGCTTTCGCAAGACGCGAACTTTTACACAAATCCATATTTATACCGATACGACTAGGGAAACGCGAGCTGAACAGAAGCTTCTTCCACCCGTTCTAAATACTTTAAATTTATCTACAGGGTGGTTGGTAACTGGAGGTACTGGTGGATTCTACGCGAAGAAAGAAGTCGAAAATATAGAATAAAAATTTTTGCGTGCGGTACGTTATAACGGATCTCACTGTAGATCGTTGTCTCGATGGAGAAATTAAAAAAAAAAAATTTTATTCTATATTTTCGACTTCTTTTTTCGCATAGAATCACCCCCTTTCCGCTTGTACCACCAGTTACCAACCAGCCTGTATATTTGTATATTTTTGCGTATATCGATCTTAATAATTTCCTAAAATTCTTACCAAATTTCCCACAAATGTGCAAACACGCACAGTCCATTTGTAATTAATAACTATATCGTTTCGAATCGCTCGATATCTTTAGCGATTTTCTTGCCAATCTTTATCAGGGCAATGATTCGCGCGACTCTGGAAATTCTAACGAATGTAAGAAGATCAGAGAAAATATCCGGTAGGATTCCAAAGTCGTACTATCATCGTCGAAAATAGCAAAATACCTCTGTACGTTCAATAAGCATTTCCTCTCGGTCGGATCGATATCGATTAAAACGCATCACAGAGAAGAACCAGCCGTGGAAAGCGTAAAAATAACGTAGCATTTTCGCTAGACGTTTCTAGTTTAAATATAAAGCGTATAGTCGATACAGAGGCGCATATATCGCTGTACGTACGTAGAAGCTCGGAACGTGCTGGTCGGATCTCGACGATCTACGGCCACGACACGGCGGAGAGTCTGCATTACTTATTCATTGTGTTGTCGATCGGCGAAACACTTGCAGCAAAAGTGGCATTACGTTTAAACGTCGGTTCACGTGTTCAAACCGGCAAAGCGTAAAACGTTCTCAGTTGGCGAACCAAGAATAGCGATTACCTACCAGTCAGCGATAAATTCCTCAAACATTCAACTCTATGCGCCAGGTACAAAGCTGTAGTTGCACGAACTCTTGCCCGATAGTTTGACCAAAAATTTTGCTAAACTTTCGCTACACAGCTTCGCTGCCTGTCTGATAGCGTAAGTCGAATCTACGAATGTAGATCAGACGACTTGAGAGTAAAATGGATTACGCACGTTCGATCGATTAGACTATCGTCGCGTTTCCCTCGAATGATACGTGCGGTTCTATCTATCAGGCAAGTCGGTCTCGTGGTGCGATCGAGTGGCGAAATGATACATTATGCAGTTTCCTTAACACGCTATACACTTTCTTAACTTTTAAACGCCCTGCATTTTTCAAGACGTTACGCTTCTTGTTGCTCGGCTAACTTTTAAAAGCACGAAGCATGCATTCGATGTATGGAGGTTCGGGTATCGGTAAGTTTTATGGCGGCCAGTAAACCGTTCGTAGATATTGGAAGATCCGCTGCTTTCGAGCACAGTCGACCCAGATTCAGACAAACGATTAATTGCATTTAAAGGCGAATTTGTTAACCGTCGATTTTAACGCGATTTCAACGTCGTGATACATAAGAATCTTCGACTATTATTCTGCCGCGTTGATTCAAATAGGCGTATTCGTTTAAGAGGGTAGTTTTGAGAAAGAGGAGTTTCAGCGTCTAAGAACCAGACGTCGATTTCGCCTGCGTCCGAAATAATTGAGACGAAAGCACGCAATTCGATGAAACGATCGCGCATCTATTATTTCCTAGTGAAACGAAAGCGACTATTCGGACGACCCAATACAAACCGTCGTACCTTCAGTTTCAACGGAAATTCCGCTTTCTTATTCGATACGCACGCAGATGAGCTATTTTTCTGCCAGCTGGCTGCAATGACTCGAGCATTGCCATTAGCGTTACCATTTGAGCATTTCAGCGTTCAGCATTACCATTCTACCCTCTCTCGTCGCAATCGTTCGCGATTGTCTATAATTTAGAAGTTGTAAGATTCGAAAGTCGGTGAAAAGTATTCCGTGAGCCGGCAAGTAAGCTATACACCGGCAGAATTTAGACGCGCTCGAAGCAACGAGCAAAGCCTTTTTCCTGCTGCAACAAAGAGGGTATTTTATAAAAATGTTAAGCCGACTTGCTGCAGACTCTGCTCGTTATCCGGCGGAAGTGAGCGAATTACCGGTTCTTTTACGCGAACGAACAATGATTATTAAAAATGGCATAGTATTATCGAGCGCGCGGCGTTCATAGGGCGAGCTTTGCATTCTTCTACGAGAAAGAGAGAGAAAGCAGTAAGTCCACGTTTACGTCACTCTGCACGTGAATACTCGTGCTCTCAGGTGCACATACGCGAAACTCGTACAAACGAGAGAAACTACGAGCAATAAGAGAGAAAGAGGGAGAGAGAGAAAGTTTATCGCGAGCGGAATTGCTTTTGTCACGCAGCTCGTTCCACGTTCGGCCTATTATCTCCAACACACGATGCAATTACGAAATTAAATACGTCGCCGGCCGATTCGGGAAAGGCGGCTGCTGCTTGTGGCGCCGATTTAATTAAGGGCCAAACCGAAGAAGTCGTAACGCAGAACCTTCTGTTTCGGCCACGTCGTCGTCGAAAGGGAGGAGCGCCCATTGCCAAGACGCGGCAGGCCGACCCTCGTAAATACAGGTAAACGAATGTATCACGAAAGCTCGTGCGCGCAGCAAAATGATCACTATTATCCTCTAACTGCAGAAACTCGAGCAATCTACTCGACCATCGAATATACCTTACTTTATACCGCTACTGGAATTCGAGGTTGTTTCGCCAAGAGTAGATAACGCCTTTTCAAGTATCCTTTGCCTCGATCGCTATCTTTTCTCTTGGCTCGGAAGATGTTGGCGAATTACATTGTCGGATGGTTCCAGGCCAATATCCAACGAACGTTCGAGCGGTCGTTTCATCTTTCCTTCTTTCAATCTTACGCTGCCCTTCTTAGTTGAAATCTGTTAGGGGTCATTCCGAAGACGAAGGAAACTATAGTTTTTGAAGGGAGAAAACGGAACATCCAAGTTCTTAAAAACGAACGTTCTAAGCGTCTGAAATATTTTGCTGTCGCTTCGCAAAAGCGCGTAACTTCGCTTAATCCCTTGACCTACAACTACGGGCACGTAGTACGTAGTACGACGATCGGGCCAAACGTAAATATTATGCGCGTAGCTCATAGTAGATGATCGCAGCAAACGTAAATATTACGGGCATAACCCGTAGTACGACGATCGGGCCAAACGTAAATATTATGCGCGTAGCTCGTAGTAGATGATCGCACCAAACGTAAATATTACAGGCATAACCTGTAGTACGATGATCGGGCCAAATATATGTAGTAACTGGTGGATTCTTAGAGTAAGGACAAGTGATTGCTGGTAGAGTTTAAAGTTTAAGGTATTTCAATGAGTGATATTCGATAACAAAAGGACAGACTACGATATCGTCGCACGCCGACTCACACTCCGTGTCCGCTCAACTCGCACTCTGCTTCTCGACTGACTCTCTGCCCGTTTTAGCACTCTATTGTCTTTTCCTGGGCCCACCGCACACGTGTTCTACAGACGCTCGTAGCCAGGGTCACGTAGGTCTTTTCGGTAAAGCTATTTACCTGAAGGACCCGGTAATGCATTGATGGAGCCGACAGCGCCTCGGCTCTCCCGACATTGTCTGTAGTTAGCTCGACGTTTCCTAGGCCCTTCTCCCCGATACTACATATAATATACAGGGTGGTTGGTAACTGGTGGTACAAGCGGAAAAGGGGTGATTCTACGCGAAAAAAGAAGTCGAAAATATAGAATAACAATTTTTCGTTCGAGGTTTTGTTTTCGAGAAAATCGACTTTGAATTTTCGCTCGGTACGCCCGCACTTTGTCGCGTCTCGTTACAACGGATCTCACTGTAGATCGCTGTCTCGATTGACGTTATTTTTTTAATTTAAAAAATTGTTTAATTTTTATTCTACATTTTCGACTTCTTTTTTCGCGTAGAATCCCCTTTCCGTTTGTACCACCAGTTACAAACCACCCTGTATAGCAGCTTGTTTACGTTTTCGGCCCAAAATTCTCGAACGTAAGTCGTAGGTTGTGGGGTTAGAGGATAAGAAACACGAGGAGGCGGGAGGATTTGATGTATCCTGAAAAATTCCAAAAATGCTAAGCGGCACATTTCGACTAAGAACTCGACCGAGAAAAATACGTAAGAACGTGAATACATTTTTGTTAACGATAAAGAAGGTAGGTAAGGACTAAAGGAAGATATAGAAGGTAATTTCGATCGTATAAAATTCATTTTGTACGACTTTTATCTCGCACTATGGCGTATAAAGCGACTACTGTTTCCCTTAAATAAAAATACATCGTGTTTAGCGTCGATATCGCTTTACTCTCATGATCCGATATCCGTGTGGCGTTTGCTAAGCGTCTCGTTAACACTATTTTCACTGCAGTAACAATGCAGAGTCGCGATTGTGACGTTGTGTTAATGGGCAACTGCTAACTGCGAAAACGCGACCGACGTTCGTTCGATAAAAGGCCTCGTTATTGTTTCAGCGAAGCAACGAAGCTCGTTTCATAGAACTGTCTGACATAACGCACGAACCATAATGTGTAACGACATGATCGTTGCAGCTCATGCGAATACGCGATGGACTATCCTCCAAAATGGATACTAACGAAATCTTTAACAGTTGACTAGCTAATTACGCTACGAATGATAATTCATAATAATCTCCAGCGACAAGAAAATATATCTGATATAACGTACACATGATAACTTACCAATCGAAGAATCTTCTGCCGTGAAAAGTGCCGTCGGAGGAGCCATTCAAATAGGGTAACTCCACACCCACGTGAGTTTCCTCTCGACTTGGCACAGGTCCGACGTATCTCACTCGTCCTTGAAGAACTTTACCCTCCGGCGATATAACCTTCACGAGATGATCCAGCTTGAGATCTCTTGGTATCTGTCGAAATAAACGCCGTAGATCGTAAACCAAGATCAGCAAGTGATCTACCGTAAAGTATACGATTTTAATTCCATGTGGTAACGATTTTAACGGATCGTTAAGAGACGCTCGACGTTCGATTAAGTTTCGTCTATCATCGACGAGTTTAACACCGATAACCATTCACCAGGATTAAAAAGAGCGAAACTTTCAAGCATCAGACCATCTCTCGTACGTACGGTAATTCATCGATTAAGCGAATTGACGAGCGATCGTACGAACTGTATGTAATAACTCTCCTTCGTAACTTCGCTTATTTTACAATTATAACGGTTTAATCGCGCCGGAGTGTTTTCCACCGTTCCAAATGACACGTTATCGTGCCACGTTCTAATCAATTGTCAGCGAAGCCGGATACGTCGAGGCACACGCGAGACACGCTGGTGAAATTCACCTTTGGCAGGTACGGTCTAGCATCCTGCGGGGGATGCCAATCACGGATTAGATCAGGCTCGGAGTATCGCCGCGTACGTCTCCGCCTGGCTGTCTGTCGGTTCCAATAGTCGGAACTGACGCCGCTACTGGAGATCGTCAGCATCGAGTCGATGCTCCGTCGTAAATAATCCTCAGCCTCGTCGATCAACGATTCGGTCGAATCGCCGCTGTTATCGCCGGTCACCAAATCCGAGCGCAAATTTGGCAGACTGCCTCGCGTCATCGGGCATTCTGCGAACAAACAGCGTCCTGACAGAAGTCGCTTTACTGTTATGACGATACACCGTTTATAACGGGTGTCTGGCCAAACGATGTTACTTTAGTGGATCGTTTGGAAGAACTCGTCATTTATTTATTATTTATCGACGCCATCGGCCAGCATTATCGGACAATACGAATAAGTTTGGGGGAAAAGTGGTGCAACGAAACCTTGGGCGATGTTTTATTTTTGCCGAGGTCGACGGGCTTCGCGTTTTTACTATCTTTATCGTTATACGCGCGTCGCATCAGAGTAATTAAAAAAGGTTTCGTCAAAGCACAGGTTCAATGGTAAAATAGAAAGAACGCGACAAGTTGCAGGTTGACTGGGTTTCATCCACTTATAATTATCGAGGACGGTTTACAGCGAAATGAGCGACACAAAAGAAAGCGAAGGTACGTTTTCAGCTTGTGCGAATAAAGGAAGTACGAGTTGAAACTTTACAGATTATCAACTAAGTAAACGTATTTGGTTTGCGGGAAAATTGCCCGCAAGTTCTAGTACTTTGTGTCTACTCTACGAAAACATAGGAAAGGATATGTTTGTATAGTTTCTATGGTTAATAATTGGCAAGAACAAATCTGTCTCGAGGTCTGAAAGAATTCGATCCCCAAAGAATTAAGAAATCTCATTCCTGAAACAATATACAAACAACTAGCTGCCTTTGGAATTTTCAAATATTCGACATATTAATCAGAGCGTTTGTGAAAAGTCGAAAAGCGAAAAGTCCTTTTATGGATTGTTTTATTTGGCAGGAACGGAAGGTTGCGAAAATAGGTGCAAAATATCGAAACGATGTTAAAATACAGCCACGTAATGTGGATCGGTTACGATCGAGTGACTCGTCTTATAACGTTGCACGGAAACGCGAACTTGCGATACAGTTCCAGCCGATCGTAAGGTTTCTGAACGCGATAGAAGGTTAATTTGAAGTGGCTGAGCCTGAGATTCAATTAACCGCAACTGGCTTCTGCGAGTAAATAGTAAACTACATGCCCATTTGCGACAGTTTATCTCGATTGAAATTAACTCTACAGGCGTCGTTTCAAATTACACACGCACAATTAAGATGTATCGTGACAAATAGACAAACTGTAAACTATGATTTTAAAATAAAATTTTAAAATAAGTTAGTGCGATAGAAAGACAAACCTTGGAAAGTGACCTTCGATCGCGTCCTCTTTGGAACGCTCTTGGAAGCTTTCGAGGACGTCGCAGGAGGGTGCACGTGTGTAGGCGAAGAGGGCATAGAGGACCAGGTTGGTCTGGGGGTAGAAGTGGCCGCCGGAACTCTCCAGGTATCGAAGGACGTCGCGGTTGCTCTCCACGAGTGTCTTCGAGACGGGCCACCGACAACCTCCAATCCAGGCGACGGGATCGAAGACAAAGAGCCACGATATCGAGAGGAGTAAAAGTCGGTGGAGAGGCGGCAATCGCACGGACTCGGAAGTCCTGTGCTGGGGTTGCAACGAGGCCAAAATCCCGCAGGAGAGCCGAGCGATTCGCGGCGATGCACGTCCGGTGTTCGAAGGCCACAGCCGCGAGAACTGAAACAAGTCTGAACAAAAGGAACGATATGAGTCATTGTTGATCATTCCGCGATAGTAAAACCGATTGATTATCCGGTCGATCTACCGAAATGTGTTCGAGTAGAACGAGTCAATTTTTAGAATAACGCACGCAATCGGAAATACAAAATTACGAAATAATAGAAAAGTAATTGTGTACGCTAATCCTTTTTTATTTCGTATTTGCCACATTTATTAGACTACGAATGCAAGAACAAGCTGCAGCGTTGTTTAATTTTCGTAAGCAGCCGATTTTCCATGTTTTAAATTACCGTTCGAGGACGAAATGGAAGTGAAATGACAGAAGAGCAATTGTAAAAGAGATAAGCGATTCGTTATTCGCGTTTCACTGAGATATTTAAGATCGTAGGTTCCCTTGCACCGCAGCGCAGCGGAAAGGAGTATAATCGAATAATACAGCGACAGTAAACATTCAGAACCTACAGTATCGGAATAAAACAAAACGAGGCAAGCAATTAGTCATCCAAGTTGACGGAGAGGCGGAATTGAAACGAACGTCAAAGTGAATCGCATTAGCTTTATTCGTTCGACCTTCTCCCACGCGCCAATCATTTCTGTATATATATATATACGGAATATATATACACATAGATAAAACGGTGTTACGCCATTTTAAGAATAGTCTACTTTACTGCTTCCATTCATCACCTACGATATTGAATTTCTACGCGCATGGATAAAGATAGTTTTAATTATTATTATTTCGTGTAATATAATCGCCTTCCAAAGAGCTGTCCTTTACCAAGAACGCGTTACTCCAACGTTGTTACTTGGATTCTTCGAAGTGAATATGCAGTAATTCCATTTTCGAGGTGATTTCAAACACGTAGGATGCTTGGAATCGGACCTATTCGTCGAGATAGCAGAGAATGTTACTTATTACGTTATTACGATAAATAAAAAAATATTAGACACCAACAAAATATATTTTTATTGTCCATTATCAGCTAAGTATACAGAATTAATTCATTGGCATCTGAAATATAACGTAACGTTAAACAAATATGACAAAGTACATCTCTATAAAATATATTGGTTATCAAACAAGCGTTTAAACAACACACATACAGGATTTTATAAGTATAGTATTATCAACGTGCAAAAATAATGTTTGTTACAAAAACAATGCTGACGATTAAGACCTAAATGTGACAGGAAGACTGCTCAAACATTCCATCGCAGCATCGTACGTAAATATTGCGGACGAAGACAAAGAGCAGAAAGTTGGGATATTACGACCGATAATTATTCGTATTCTGATCTGGGGATCATAAAAATTGAGATCCTGATTACACTCTATTGACGCTAGAATGACGCGATTCGCACTCGCTGCCCTTCCACTTCTCTATCGCGTGTACGATCCTACGAGTCCTCCAATGATTCAAAAATGTTTCTACTACTTGATAAACAAATCTAGTTTGTATCACAAATGTTCGCTATAAGTCCAGCTTACACTGCAGCAGCAGGTCTGGTTTCGATTCTTAAACGATTAACTCCATAAATGTGCATCGTTCCTTCTCACACGAGCGCAAACCAATGTTACGCGATGTTCCTCTCGCTTTTTCTCTGAAATTGTCGAAACTTCAAAAATGTGAAACACCACATTGCACGAAAACCAATGATTCGTAGATGAAATCCATGCTGCAGTCGCGACATACTATCACCCAACATCAACATACTGCAAACTATAAACTCCTGACATAATGTATTTATCGTACTTTCCAAATCAAAAACTACAAGATTTGTCCTTTGACACAGAAGGATCGAATCTTTATCTTACGGATTATGAAGATTCTGATCCGAATTCGGATCCTACCTGTGCGTGTGGGTCGTGGCAGAGATGATCGGCGCTTCTGGACAACTCTGGCACCATGCTAGTGAAGCTGATGTCCGATAGCATTACTCTTCTAGCTTCCCGGGTTTTGTCGGACAATCGAAGTCTTCCAGGCACCCCGGTAGGCAGAGCGAACTTGCTGGGCAACGTGGTGAACGTATGGGCCACTTTGTGCGCGAGATAACTCTCGGAACGCCAGTGGGCTGGAAGCGCAGAAATGTCAGTTTGGGCACCAGACTCTCGTCTTGCTCCGCTGATTCTGTCCATCACCGGTCTCAATGGTGCCGCGCTCTTTCGTCGACTACCCGCTAAAGCTTCACGATGAATGATCGGTCTGAAAAAAGGTATAAAACTATACGGTAAATTGTTTGACGTACTTGGCATTTTCGCCATTTCTCCATTCTTCCAAGAATCGCGCAATTGCGACTTCACGCTTCTTAGTTAAAACGTTGCATCGAGCATACTTTATTATTTATTAAATATTTCAAATTCCTCGTGTCTTCTTACTTTACATTTTAAGGGAAGTTGTACGTACTGTTAAGAAGTAACATTATTATTGTTGCAAAATTTATAAATTTATAATATATGACTTTTTCTAGAAATCGTGTAAGTATAGACGATTAACCATATGATTCGTTCGACATGTCGAAGCGTCTTCTGTTAAGGCGGTTGCAAGATGTTGAGCGTTAAATTTGCTGTGACAAAATTTCATATTAAATTACGTGCAATTTCGAACTATTAGTAGCTCGTCGTTGACACCCGAATACTATTAGAGCCTAGACCATCGACTGTGGCTTCTGATCTAATTTTCAGTCCATAATTGTATCAGAATCAGAGCCAATTTCTGATACAACACATACCTCGCTCTATTCTGACACAACAAACTGAAATCACCGAACTACCCAGCAAATCAATCGAGAGAGAATCGTCGATGATATTTCATTAACGATATGTGAAATGAATGGTGCAAGTAGAGATAAAGGATTTCTTTGTTGCGCTAACGAAACAATTTCGGTTACAGACAACGGTGATGTAAAAGTAAAGCAAATGACAAGCCAACGGATGTGTTTGATAAGTTATTGATAATTATAACCGACGACGTAATTAAATCGCATAAATACGCGTGTGCGCTAACGAACAGGAAACACGTTTAAAGTGTCGTTTCGTGTATGCGTACGCATCATTCGTTAGGAAGCTTCGCATGTGGCAAATTGCCGTAGGCGAAAAAAAGCAGTTGGAAGTAAGTGAAAACGTTTTATGGCTGTTAAATACCAAGCAGCTAATTAAAGTACTTTCAACGAATACACGCATACATATATTAGCGTGAGAGTCTTTCATCAAGTACAGACTGAAGAGCCCTACGAGATGTTAAATAAAATGTCGGTACACCTATTCAAGCGAAAAAGTCGAATTCTCTTTCCTTTCCTTCGTTCAACGATGATCAACAATAATATCCACGATATTTAGTGTATCTTTCAACGAAACCAATAGATATTCGATAAAAACAACAGGTAATTTAAATAAAGATTTACGCTCCAACTGTTACGACATTTTTCAAGACGTTCGACGGAGGCCTGGAGTTGCTGTAACGCAAGTGCCGAAAAAATAAAATCGATAGGCTATCGTGCAACGCTAAAAAAGAAGCTGCTAGTTACCTGTATGCAGTAGGTGGCGCGGCTAAAGTGTTCCTTCTGACCGCTTGTCTGGTAGCATGCTCAGGTTCTTCGACAACTCCACACTTGCTGATATCTGTTTCGACCAGCACCGAGCACTGAGACCATATTTTGTTCAACCTGGTGCTGGAACTTTCGTCGAACCTATCCACGCTTTCCTCGCGATCGATGCTCGAGCTTTGCGAAGAAACCGCTTCCTCGACGGAGCTGGTCTTCTCACCGTTGCACACCAAGGACTCGCCCTCGGCTGATTTAGCGTACTTCAACAACGCCGGTTGACCAGTAGGCGCAGACTGTGGCCAAGTTTCGGTCTCGGTTATGGAGACCAGATCTTCCTGAAGACCAAGATCGCGACAAGTTTCGTCCGTGGTGAATATCAGCTCGATATCGTCCAACTCCTCGGACTCGTTCTCGGATTGATCGTTCGGCTTCGGCTGGTCGGCCAATTGATTCTGGCGTTGATGTTGTTGCAACACTTGCGTGTCCGGATTATCGCTGAACACCGAATTGTCTCCGTCGGAAACAGATTTCAAGCTCAGATCCTCGAGATCCTTCTCTGGCACCTCCAAGTGATCGACCTGCGCCGCGTTCCCATCCTCCGCCTCGACGTCCTTGGATCGTCTATTCGTCAAGGCGGAAGCCAGGTCGTTCGAAGTCCCGCTCTTCACCGTATCGTCCAAACTGACACCAGATATTCCAGCCTGAGATTTAACAACAGTCGCGTCTCTCGACATCGTACACTTCGACGTCTGACTCCTGGATTCCGATTTGGACGAGGATTCTACATGACTGTTAGGCACTTTCTCGACTGTACGAGACTGCAGATCGGGAATCTCGCCGTTACCACTGGTGTTGCTATCGGCACGAGGCTCGATGACCGGCTTAGGTGCCTCTGCCATGTCCTCCGTGCCGACTTTGTCCCTGGACGCGTCCATGAGTACGCCTGCTTGCTCTGACAGACTGACACCGTTTACAGGGTAAGAATGACAGCGAGAAACCAGCCGCGTATGCACGCTACACGTGGTTATTAATAGGTGCATCGAGAATGGAACGCGTTCCTTTTAATTAACACTAACGCTACGGAGAAGCTTCATTTGGCGATTCACGCTTCCGACCGGCGAATTACGCGAATATCTTCCGCTATTATCCTGAATATTTAGATCGTTAATCTACATAATAACATTAACTTTGCTTTGAGCTGGATGGGTTATACTATTTTGGACAGAAATAAAATGACCTTATCGTGGAAATGTTAAGTAGACTTGAAATGTACGAATAATGAGAAAAAGAAACATATATTTAACGACGAAAGAGCAGCAACAACTGTCGAAACTCTCGCACGACTCTTTTAACTGATCAAAGATTTACATAGAACTCCCTTGCTTATCGGTCATACTGCACTTTTAAAGATCTCACACGCATGGCACACAATTTTGCAAATGTGCAATATAATCTCCACGTACTACCATTCGTGTCAAATCTCTACGTGCATTCTCAGAATCGCTTTTCATTCGTTATCGATACATTAGCATAAACAGTAAACATTTACTGAGTTCTCGATCGCGCATTATCCACGTGAATTTTTTGCTGAAATACAGTGAAATAAACGATGAATAAATAAATGGAAAACACTTTTCCAGTAGTTTCTATACGTTAACACGTTGACAGCCACTACGTTGTTGCTTTATTTCCTCCTTTTTTTTTTTTTTTTTTTTTACTACATTTACTACGATTAAAATAAATCACGTCACATCGACCGAGAAATTTTTAATACAAATGACTAGATAAAATGGTAGAACGGAAAGTGTGCTATTCGACGATTATCAATTTTCATCGGAACGTAATATTTTGCATAAATCAAGCGCGTGAAACCTTTCCGCCTATTATATATATTACCGAGCGAACAAAGCGCGTAAAATTCGCGCGGCAGTCAACGTTTTCACGTTATTGCAATTCGTTTCTCCGCGTTAATGTTATTCGTAAATAAAATCAATAAAACGAGTCTCGCCGGTCCGGGCTAGATGATCACGATGATCGTGAAACGCGAAAGTAGAAGAAGACGATGGCGCGTGACAAAGAGAAACGAAATCCACGAACGATCTCTTAATTGCTCACAGAGACGCATTTCAAGACTCACTCTTTGACGTCTTCTACTGCGAGTGAAAAAAGACGGGCCTGGGGCGGCGGGCTTGTGGCAGCATCACTAGAAAACTCACTATTCCTGCTTAGAATCTTTCGCCTAAGGACGTGATTCTCAAGAGCGAGCCTCTCGACGACGTCAACGTAGCTCTCGCCAGAAAAATCACCAACGCTCTGCTTAAGACGGCGAAGCTCTTCCCGCGAAGAATCCAGCGCGGAGCGCAGCGATATCACAGTCTGAAAGCATGCATATCGAAAAATCACTTTTATCCGTCAAGCATATAACGCTTGTTTCTGAAAAGAATTTTTAAAACGATTCTTCGCACTCAAGACACAAATGATAAGTAGAGAGCGGATTTTTGTGCGCTTATAGAAAACTCGGAAGTACAGCGCTCTTCGTAATATTCGCTAGGTAAAACAATTTCCTACCGAAGCTCCACTTTCTTAAATTATACTCTGAAAAATTTAATTGTACGAATTTGCGTAAAAATCCGCAGTCTAACGACAAGCAGGATCAAGTTCAAGGAGATTCGAATGCAAGATTAACTCTGGTACGATCCCCGAATTTTGTATGTCCCAGTTATCGGTTATTTTCTTCTAATTTAGAAACTTTCCTGAATGTGGTTTTATAGTAAACGTTTCGTCACGTAAATTCAATGCAAATATATTGGGAAACTAACATTAGAACATTTTTAAGCTATAATTCTAAGTATTCTGCGTAAGAACGTATAACCCTACGAATACGACAAGAAATTTCCAATTTGCTCCTTTCCAATTTCTAAACAGTGTATCAAAGAAAATTAACCTTGCCTAATTATAACATCGTTTTCTTAACAAACACTCTGCGTCTATGATTACCGTGAACGATAACAGTAGGTTTCAGTTGGAACGTTCGCAAAATAGCTGCGATTATTATGGGTCACCGTTGAACCAAGGCGCTATCGGGAATTATTGTAATTGAGACGATGGATGAATGTTTGAAGAGAATTGCACACATGATCAACTTTATTACCCTTTCGATTTCATTCGCCGTGTACATTTAATGATCAGGTCTTGGTATATTCTTAACGAAAATATTCACATCATACACTATTATTGTATACTATCGAGAGTTGCCTATTGAAATTACAGAGTGATCGATGATTTTTTTTTTTTTTTTTTTTTTTTTTAATTTATCGAGCAGTTGCGCGATTAAATTATCCGAGAGTTCTGATTAGTCGTGTTCGAGATGGAAATTCAGAAAATGATTAGAACATGGGAAATCCGCGTGATAAGTCTGTGAATCGGCAATAATGCCTATGATTACAAAGTTAATAACGCTGTTCCGAGACGAATCGCGTACTTTCTAAGACGAATGAAATCTCGGAAGACGAAATGGATCTACCATCTCGATGGGATAAAAATCTTGGCGAAAGCTTGCATCTATATTAAAATGCTTGAATGGGCCTAAATTTCGTTGGTTTGAATAGATGGTCGTTTTATTAAGTGGTTTAATGTAATTTAGCTTAAGATAGCTTAATAATTGAGCGCTGGCAATGCACGGTAGGAAGTGCGGTTTGATTTTCTGCTGCAACGAAGATTAGAAACAAGACGAATCACGTTTCCATATTACGCTGAATAAAAATCTCACGGTATGGATTTAAATACGCGAATAAAAATATCAGTTTTACAAATAACTGCAATAATTAGAAAATAGTTAGAATACAAATAATAATCTCGTTAGAATCAAAATATTTATTATGATATCCTGAATTTTTCTTATGTTTATTAACATATATCCCTTAATCTGATGTACCATGAATCGTACACAGAAGAAACATATCATACACTAAGGTCAAAGGATCACAGAGGTAAAAAGATCGAAAGAGAGCGAACAGCATCGGTGTATTATGAAATCGATGGCTCAGGTAAGGGTGTATACAGTGATCTGATGCCCTTTTAGCAAGCATCGTGTCATCTGACCAATCACACACATACACGCGCATTAATAATAAGTCAGGCATACTGACACACGTAGGTATAACAAAGGAGCAATTTCTTCAAAATTAAACTTATTCTTTAACAGACGACCAACTAGTAACAAACAGGTAGTAACTTGACAAAAACTGGCTTTTTGTATCTACCTACATATGTTGGTACGTAATATTTTACAAAGTTGCAAACAAAAGTTCAAAGCAAGTACATAAATTATACTCTGTGCCTTTTTGTTTAAATATATACACCTTACTATATAAAAAAATAAATAGAATAGCATATCAAACTTTAACAGAAGTATTTTTTTTAATTTTACCAATTTGAAATCTATTTTCTAAATATAACACACACACACACACGCGCGCGCGCGCGTATACATATATATATGTATAATAACGAGTTTGAAATTTGTATTATTTAATTAAAATTCTTTGACAAGATTATTTTATGCCAAGATAGGAAAGAATAAAACAAACGGGATGAACACAAGTTCAATTATTGTGATTAATTGTAACAAAGTTAATCGTGGTGCATTAATTAAATTTGTGATTCAAACATTCAAACCTGATGCAAGGCCCTGACAACGTCTAGTCCGGGGATTCCCGGGGATGGCAGGGTAAGCTGCAGCCCCTGATGGTGAGACTGCCGACCAGCTTCAGCTTCCATGCCTCCTCCTCCCCACCCGATATTTCTAACGAGATCTTGCCACCGCCACAGGTCATTCCGAAACCGTCTTTCTCTTTGTTCGTTTCACCACGTTTTTACAATTTCACCGATTCGAATCGATCGCGTTGTTTCCGTTACCACATACACCCGGGACCACTGATCGATTCTCCCTCACTGGACCTCGAATCTTTAATGAAATACCGAACAGATCAATCGCTGAACCAGTCACCAACGATAATCCTAATTCGCGGAAACGATCGTCAGTTTCTATTTTCCTATGTCGCGAGAGGGGCGTGAAATCGGATGCAAAAACACCATGGACACCCTTAATGGCAACGCTATAAATAGAGCCGAAAATGTCAGGGATAGTTAATACACTACGCTATCCATTTTACGTTCGAAATTAGAAAATTAGGATTGAACAGGCGATTTTAGTTTTTCCTTATAACGTTATGTTTAGTCACGGATGAAAAACGATTTAAGAAATTTCCTCGATAATGCTGTTCATGAATAAAGAAAACAATCGGAAATAACTGCATACAAGTGAAACACCATATACCGTTGTTCGAAATATTACCTTTTACGTTAAACGTAGGTTTCACCCTGTCGTGAATTTTCTGCGCGCAATGTTTGACTTCTAAGTGATTGCAAACGAGTGTTATTCGTCAAGCAAGATGTGTATAATATATTTTTATTGTAATTTTGAATGACTGTATAAATAAATTTGATATATAGTATATGTTTAATATGCTGTGTAAAATGAAACTTATTAAAAACGATAGAAGTAGAAAATTGAAACATCAATATTCGAGGAAAGAAGCTGCGCTTACGATACGAGCAAGCTTTTATAATTTTTCGTAAGATTAAATTGCAACTTACTTTTTACACGGATTTATCAATATACATCAAGACCATTAAAAAAATTGATTATCAATAAAAAAAATTAATATTTTCTTTTTAGAAAGTGACGCCGTAGTAACTGCGCGTAATACCATACGGATTGATTCACTTTTACGCACGCACTTTATCGTTCACTGTCGAGAACGTACTACTGAGAACAACGTTTACGACGGTGCTTGAACAGAGTTTTCCAATAAGCAGTCATTGTTAGAACTACTAAAAGATACTAATCAATATGGAACAGCTCGAAGGGTTTATAGGTACCACTTTAATCGTAATCGCTAAGCGCTTCAAATCTATTAGCCCAATGTAATTATATTCCTCAAACACCGATTATCATTTAATTCGGAGTTTCCTTCTTATGTATACACAATTCACCGATATCGTTTAATTAAAGTTTTTATATCAATGAAAAAAAAGAGAAAGTCCACTTGTATATCTCGATCTTAATAGTATATAAAATTACATTTTTCGTGAGTACGACGCGGTAGCGTAATTTTCATACGAATGTCAACAATATAGTTCGAGCTGTCACTTGGCCTTTAATGCAGACGACGAAATAGAAATACATACCCAATTACAACAGGCTTGCCAACGTTGTATGATGCTACTCACGACAAGGAGCATTTTCACTAGGAGATGAATGGCAAATATCGCAAAACTTAATAATTCCCTTTTATCGCTACACATTGGCGCGGATACAAGTATAATTTAAGCTGAAATTAAAGTATTTTTGTCATTATACATTTTTATAAAGCACTTTTGTGTTCGTTATACAGTAAAGAAGTATAGTGAAACACTAAAATTTTCATCGGCAAAATGAATTAAATCTGATTCATATTAAAAATTATTATTTTATTTTTTCGAACAATAAAATGCAATTAAAACAATGTAAAACAATTTAATTCTTTTGTATAATAAATTAATTTCATTATTTTTCAGTAAAATCTGCCGTTTAAGGTTATTTGAAAATTAAATAGAACTATAGATGACGAGTATTATATAGAGCAATCTGTCCGCGCAAAGTTCGGTATTATACACGAGTGTACTATTATTCGTGACGTTGACATTACATAGTCCATAATAACAGACGAAAAGAATAAGAAAAAAAAGGAACGGAAATCTCATAAATGTACTAAAACAGTGTAATATGTTTCATGGAAAATAAGTTCTAATTGGAGAAGTGAACCTAATTCATAAGGATGGAACATAAGACGAATATAAGAAGCATTTTATTTGTGATTTTTCTACACTTGTCGGTGCTAAATTGTACTCACTTGACGAAAACTTATTTTAAAGATGAAATTACAAATAATGGTGACAATATACCAAAAATCAGTTGGTTATTTAGCAGTTCTGCTGACAGTTCCGTTAGAATTAAAAGAGCCAGCATAATCAAGTTAAACGAAGATAGTTTATTAAAATCTATGAATATTAAGTGTCGACAAAATTTAAATCGCCTGTGCGGTGATATTACTAAAAATAACGACGAATTAATGCTGTTAGAATGTATTCAAAGTTTTAAGGTATAACTTTGAATTAACAGAACAGTTATTTTATAATATAGAGTACTTAATAATACAAGTAAAATAAAATTACTAATTTTAATTTGGTTTTTTTTCATTTTACAGCCAACTGAAGTATCTGGTATTGATGATGAATGCCGACAAGCAATCTGGGACTATATCTTAAATGTTACAGGTAACTCAAATATAGAACGTTTAGCTAGAAGAACCTGTGGCAAAGAGTTAGATTCATTGGATTGCACAGCTTTTGGTAATAAACATGGAGCGTATCTTTCATGTTTAATTGATCAAAGAGAAAAAGTCAAAAATCCTCAATGCATTACATATATCCAAAGGTTGGAATGGATTGCATTCAGTGATTTTAGGATTATAACACCATTTTCTTCAGATTGTGAAAATGATATTAAAAGATTCAAATGTGACAAGGTACAACCTTACAGAGACATATCCCAAGGACAAATATTAGCTTGTTTACAAGAACATGTTAATGAACTTCAACTTCAATGTAAAAGACATATACTTCATGTGTCTGAGATACAAGCAGAAAATATCAACTTAGACCGACAATTGTATTTAGCTTGCGAAGAAGACCATACTAGATTTTGTCCAAATATTAGACCAGGAAGTGGTCAAGTATATAAGTGTTTAATGCAACACAAAACGGATAGATCTATGACAACAATGTGCCAAGAACAGCTTGCAAGACGAGGGAAATTAATTGCATCTGATTATAGAGTTAGTAAAGGACTGGTTAAAGCTTGTAAAGATGACATTAAAAGTAATCATTGTAGAAGATCTGCGTTTGAAGATAAAAACATAAGACTTGCACAAATTCTTCTTTGTTTGGAATCTGCGGCAAAAAATGGTAGTAAAATTGATAATAACTGCCAAGCTGAAATGTTTGATCATAGAAAACTTTTAATGGAAGATTATAGATTATCCCCTGAGATAGTTGATGGTTGTGCTAATGATATTACAGCATTTTGTAATAGTTTAGAAGTTGGTGGTGCAACAATTCATTGCTTGATGGAGCATACAAGACCAAGAAAGAGGAAATCGCGAATATCTAGTAAATGTCAGAGAGCGGTAATCAAATGTTTTCATATATACATTTATTATATACATAAGAAATTATATAATAATAAATATTAACGAAATGTTTTTTAAACATATTAATAGTTAGAGGATCTAATTATGGAAGCTGATGCTGGAGAAGATTGGAGAATTGATCCTGTTTTAAAGGAACAGTGTGAATTAATTGCTAATGTAGTTTGCAAAAATGTAAGAAAAGAATTGAAACAAATCAATTGATATTTTATTAAATAATAAGTGAATACTCTAGTTTGATTTACATATAGGTACAGGGAGGTGATGCCAGAATGATATCCTGTTTAATGGAACAGCTTGGTACAGACAAAATGACAGAAGCTTGTGAAACTGCTTTAGTTCAGATACAATATTTTGTAGCTAGAGATTTCAAACTAGATCCTCAATTGTATAGAGCATGTAAATATGATGCAACACATCTATGTCATGCAAGAAATGCATGGGCTAGTGATGGAAAACAAATGGATCCAGAAAGAGGACCTCTTGTTTTACCATGTTTATATAGACATGCGTATCATCCTCAAAAGAATATGACAGTAAGAATTCATGTAGTTTCATAAATAACTGTATATAATACCTTAAGTAACTCTGGAAGTTAAAAGCTATTCTTATATTGGCTCATTTTAGTTAAGAACAGAATGTCTTGAAGAAATTAGACGCGTTATGAGGCAAAGAGCAGTAAATGTTGATTTACAACCTGAAATTGAAGAAGTGTGTCTGGCTGAGTTAGCATCATTTTGTTATGACAAAACAGCAAAAGGAGAAGAAATATTATGTCTTCAAGATAATTTAGAACGGTAATAGTAGGTGTATTCGGTCATATGAAAATTTCTAAATTTATTTTACAATCCATTTGTTTTATTCGCAGTTTAAGCAAAAATTGCAAATTAGCAGTCGGCAATTTTACGGAAGAACAAGCAGAACGTGTTGAATTGAATCCAATAATTTCTACTGCATGTTTCCATATCATAGAGCGTCATTGTGAGGTGCAATATAATTTTTTCAAAAATTTAAGTTAAATATTAACACATAATTTTTACTTATGAAACTTATATGAAATATTTAAAAAACAGGAAGTATTAAAATATGGTAAAGATGAGGGTGATATGATGGAATGTTTAATAGAACACAAAAATGAGATAGAAGTGCGATCTGATTATAAATGTAAAGCAGCAGTGGAACACTTCCAATTGATATCATTAAAAAATTACCACTTTACCTATAAATTTAAAGAAGCTTGTAGACCATCTGTTAAAAGATGGTGTCCAAAGTGAGTAGATTTCTTAAATATTTTATATGAATTTTTATCAATACAAGAATGTTTATATTTTAAAATGTAATATTTAGATCTAAAACTAAGGCAGAAGTAATAGAATGTTTAAGTACAAAAGTGCAAGAAGATATAATAAAAGATACTCAACATCACATAACAAAAGAATGTAGACAACAGTTAAAAGCGCAGCTTTATCAACAAAGAGAAAACATTCAGTTTGATCCTATCTTACAGGCACAATGTACAAATGATATTAAACAGTATTGTTATGATCTTGAACCAGGAAATTCTCAGGTTGTGATATATACATATTTATCTTTATATCTATATTTTGATATCTATATTAATGCAAACATTATTACTTCAGATTCTCGAATGTTTAGCGGCACACAAGTCAAAATTAACAGATGCGTGTCATAAACAATTGTTTAAAGTGAGGAAGCAAGAATTCCAAGACAGTTCAAGCGATTTCACTTTATTAAATAATTGCCGAGCGATGGTAAGGCAATTCTGTCATGATATAAGTCGTTCACAAGCGTTAGATTGTTTAAAAAAATATAAAGATGAACCAACATTTGATGATAAATGCAAAAGTATTGTTATTCGAAGGATGATTGAACAAAACACAGACTACAGATTTAATACTGCATTACAAATTGCATGTTCTTATGATATTAATAAGCATTGTAAAGAGGTATGTTTGAACATATTTTACTTACATCTTTTTTTCTACCTTATTATATGTATGACATTCCCTCATTAGGTTTTATTAAATGAACCTACCGATAAAGAACTTGAAGGAAAAGTTATAAGGTGTTTAAAAATTAAATTCCGAGAGTCAAAACTTTTAATAAAATGTGAACACCAAATGACTAACATACTTAGAGAAGCAGCTTTAAATTACCATTTAAATCCATTATTAGCCACAATGTGTGCACATGAGGTATTATCATTAGAATATTTTCAAAAAAAGGATAAATAATTTGAAATAAATATATTGACCAATATAATAACTATTTGGAACAGATTGAAACAGTTTGTAAAGCAGATGACAATGATCCAGGAGCTGTAGAAGAATGTTTGAAAATGGAATTTAATGCTGGAAATAGAGATATGAAAGAAGAATGTCGCCTTGAAATTGCTGACTTAATAGAACAAACAAGAGCAGATATTAATGTAGATCCATTATTACAGAAAGCATGTGCCGTCGATGTCAATAAATACTGTAGTGATATTCCTCAAGGCGCAGGGAGGCGTACGTTAAACAAATAAACAATACATTTTATATATAAATTAGTTCATTTATTAGAAGTATAAATCTGTCAAAATTTTATTATTTCTTCTTCTTTTCTTAGATATCATGTGTTTACAAAATGTATTAGAAGACAGTAACAAGTCTCTACAACCTGATTGCTATAAGATGTTAACTACAAGGATCGAAATGTTCAGAAATGCAGCTAAGGTAGCGAATTCTATATTTCTTATAATACATATTATATATTAGTAATATATGTATATTTATTTATTTTCAGTTAATTGGACCAAATTCAATCCAGGAATTGTACTCAACGGTAAATCAATCTCCCGCAAGACGATATTTCATGATTATTGCGTTAACAATGATTGGCTTAATTTTCATCACCGGCTTATTTTGTGGGAGAGTAACAAGACGAACAATGTTAATGAAAAATAAGTGATAAATTATAGTGAGAAAAATCCGTCCTCGAAGATTTTCTATCGCTGTAATTAAAAAGAAAGAACAAAATCAATTCCAAGTAAACATCGAAACAAAGAAGAAGAACAGAGTGATTGTACTGGTGACCTTCCTGCAAGATATCAAACTGTGCAAAATTAAGATAGAAGTTGCATTTTTTAATATTTTTATTTATCTCCTTTTTTAATACACATATAAATTTATAAAAGAGAGCGAAAGGGAGAGAGAGAGAATATATATATATTCATATACATATTATGTACACGAATCTACAATTTGTCATTCAGTAGTATTATCATAAATATAAAAAACTGTAAGATTGAATGAATGTAATGTATGATAAATTGAAAATGATTTGCATTTAAGGTAGATTTTAATAAAAAAAATATATTAATAGAGAATATATATATATATATATATACAATAAATTGAAATGAGGAATGAAATTTTATGTCAATATTCTATACATTTGTGATATATAACAAAAATTCGTATAAAAATAAAATGGTCACATTTTATTTAAAGCAAAACATATTATCTGGGCACAAATTACCTTGGTCTTCCATTTTAGAACGTTAGAATGCATATAGAATAAAAATTATCGGGAATTATTTACAATGAATGAACTTGGACAATTATGTAATGTGCACATAATATGAAACGTATAAGAATATTACATATTTCCTGACAAAAAAAGTTATGCTCAATTTATAGTAATTAAAGCTATTTAATCTTATCATTGAATACATATATTGCTACTGTGTATCATAAGTTAAGGTATAAGACCAAATATTGTGTTACACGAAATATATTACGAGGTGAAATTTCAAGGTAAAGATGCTGAACTGTAGTCATGCCGTTGTTAGTTATAAAAAATAAATTTTCTTTCTACCCATATTTATATTGTAAAAAAATATAACCCAAGTATCATATACGTAATTCAGTCATAATGTCTAAATATAATGAAACTCAAAGTAAATGAAGCGAATTTCTCATTTAACAAAATTTAATTTCTAGTAGGCTATAGTTCCGCTGAAAATCTATCTATCTGATATGAATCATTACTAACAAAGTTAGTTGATGGCCACAAAAGGAATACAGCGAAACCGTGCACCTTGCTTTGCTTTTATGGCAGTAATTTTTGAGTTCAAACGGTGCGCAACGGTCGTACATATAATTCGATTGAAGGTCGCGAGGAGGCGCGACAATCGCGTGAAGTACAAGATCCAGCAAAATATTAACATCAAAAACCTCTGTAGCGCAGGTCCGCAACGTTGTTTCCGTTGAACGGACGAAATTGTAGCTACAGTGAGTGTTTGTTGTGTGAGAAATCTACATTGTTTAATGTTGTGTGTGTCAAGTGTATAACATGATTGTTACGAACTATTAATGAATCCCTATTGTTACCAACTCAAATAATAAACAAATACATGAACTAATTATATCAAACAATAGTATCGAAAACCATCGTGGAAAGATTGATATATGTGACGTGCGTCGAAGGACATCATCATCGAATAGAAAAACACATTGAAGGAGTAGAACGCATACGACAAATGTCGAATCGTAATGAACTGCGCAACGACATAGGTGTGGCGCGTAAAAGAGAGAGCGTACATACACGTATACGTAGGCATACGTGCAATACGAGCTCCCTTGGAATGAATGTAACCAAGAATTGGATTAACTTTCCCCAGTTACATTTACGTTTAAGAAACCGATCGATTCTTTCAATGCGGTATTAACTATAATAATCTGATCCTACTAAGTTAATCGTCTCTGCACTGTATCGCCGTATGTATTACATTGGTATTTAAGATCAAGATAAATCCTGTACTGATCTCGGTGAAGTAAATATCACTGTTGGTATTGAAAACACACCGTGTGGGTGCGTGTGCGTGAGCGTACTCGTGCCCGTGCCCGTGCCTGCGCCTATGCGTCTCCGTTCGCCAAGTTGTGGTGATCTTCGTAGAGGTGGCGGCGGCGGTGGTGGAGACAGTGAAGGTGGTGGCGGTGGCGGCGGCGGCGGCGGCGGCGGCGGCGGCGGCGGCGACGACGACGGTGGCAGCGGCAGCAGCGGTGGCGACAGTGAAGGAGACGGTGGAGGTGGTGGTGGCGGCGGCGGCGGTGGTGGCCGCGACAACGTTTGGAGGGAGAGATTTCGTACGTCGTGACTGAGTGAGTGAGTTGGTGCGTGTGCGTGCTACCGCGCGTATACGCTCTCTCTCATTCTTGAGATCGTTCGCGTGTGTGTTGTGTATGTATGTGCATATATATATATATATATATGTCGCGCGCGCGCATTAACGGAATTCACGATCAGCACGCAGGGACTCTCAACAAATGTTTAAATGGACGCATCGTCCATTATCACCCAAGTGTCGCGGGATGACGAGCTAGGCCAATTTAATAATGGGAAAGGTAGGTGTTTGCTGTGAATATAGGCTTGCCGCCTTACATTTTTTTTTTTTTACGTTTTTCTTCCAGATGCTGGATGGAATCTGCACCTGTTACGGGACTGCACCTCGCTCCTCACCTTACCTCACCTAACTTCTCACCTCTCACCCCTCTACTCCTCCCTTCCACTGCTATTCGCCTATACTTCACTTCCGACGTCTCTTTTCCTCTCGCCCTCGTTTTTGCCTGGCCTCGCCTCGTTTTGCCTCGCCTCGCCTCTTCACAAATCGTGTCTCCTATCCTTCTCCCCCTCTTTTTCTTTCACCTAAGTTTCGCGTGTAACTTATTGCATCGTGTCGTACCCATACCTTGCCGCCGTTTTAATTCACTTAATCCGATTCGTGTACTCGATACTCAAATATTGCTTGGACGAAGCCAAACAATGTTTAAATTAAGATAAAATAAAAATGTTCCTCTCCCATTTCTTAAAACTGTCAAAATATATGCTTATAGAAATATTCTACTATCCTAAAAATGGTAATTTCTAGTAATTCATCCCTTTGTACATTAAGCAGAAAATAACGTTCCATTAATTATAAGAGCAAATTTTACGTTTTATCTTCCATATATTTTTGTATAAATATATCTCTATTTTGGCTCAAATTTTAACAATTTTGATCACTTTTTAATGTATATATCATATACATATTTACATATGTGTATTTACAAGATGATATTTATTTTTTCCAAATGTAGCTCAGTTACCACAAGAGAATGAAGTGAACAGCACCGGTTCAGCCAGTGGCAAAAAGCCAAGAGGGCGTGGGCTTCTGCGATCTCTACTTTGTTGCCTCGGTAGAGGACGTGGAAGTAGTTCTAAAAGTTCAAAGACAAGCTCGTTACAAGGCGATGGACATGGTTCTCCATCCCTAAGGACTGGATCCCCAAGGTTCCTTCTCCCACCTGTCAGACATCAGGATATGCACAAGAAGTGCATGGTGATTGATTTGGATGAAACACTAGTGCATAGTTCCTTCAAACCAATCAACAATGCCGATTTTGTTGTTCCTGTAGAGATTGATGGGACAGTGCATCAAGTGTATGTTTTAAAGAGGCCTTATGTGGATGAATTCTTACAGAGAATGGGTGAACTGTACGAGTGTGTATTGTTCACAGCAAGTTTGGCTAAGGTATATTATGCAAACAGTTGTTTATTATTACCATGGGCTTCATATTTAGATTTGTTTGAACATTCGATATTTCTGATATTTACAGTATGCTGATCCAGTAGCAGATCTGCTTGACAGATGGGGAGTGTTTAGAGCAAGACTGTTTAGAGAATCTTGTGTTTATCACAGAGGAAATTATGTTAAAGATTTAAATAAACTAGGGCGGGATTTACAGCAAATTATTATTGTTGATAATAGCCCCGCCAGTTACATTTTCCATCCAGATAATGCAGTAAGTTTTACCAATGAAAAATATACAAAAAAGAAGAAAATAATTAAAGAAATAAAATAAATTCATTTTTAGGTACCAGTGGCATCATGGTTTGATGATATGACAGATTCAGAACTATTAGATCTAATTCCATTTTTCGAGAAGCTCAGTAATGTGGAAAATATTTATACAGTCTTGTGCAATAGTAATCATCCTTATAATCAAGTACCTCCAGCTGTACAAAATAGTCCAAGCCCAGGGTCAGGTTCACTTGGTGCTTCCTAGCCCTACCTAAATTCTGGCCAAGTAGCCAGTATTATCATCGCTCAATGCACTCTGAGGAGAACTTTGATTGGAATATTCCACATTGCTTGCTTGTTATGTAGCAATGGACAACCAGGTATGACCCACTAAGTGTTGGGTGTATAATGTAAGCATACCTATCAAAGAGTCATCCAAAAGGAGGTGAAAATTTTAAACCCTCCTGTATTCATTTTGACACAACATGAATCACAACTGCTTTATCATTGGCTTCAGTTCTTTTTCCTAAGAAATAATAATATGATATAACTGCTCACAGTATATCAGGTACAATGAACTGATTGTATTTATCTAATTATTAAGGTATTTGATGAAAGATTAAAAAGTAGCTCAATTGGTCATAAACAAATAACTCTTCCAATCACATTGACATGGAATAGATTTCGAATACAACTTATTGGTTGCATAATGAATTAATGCGAGTTTCCGTGTTTGATGTACTTGAGAAAAGGAGCAAATGATAATGATAACAATGAATGTAAAAAGTGAATATGCATTTGAAATCGAATAAGTACATGTACGTGATTTAAATTCATGCAGAGTATATACAAAATTATTTGCACGAGAGAATAAATCAAAGTGTAGTATTAAGTAACACTGAGAGAAAAAAAAATAGATTACTTAAGAGTCTTTTGATGGGCCGTTATAATTTTTCCCTCTGTATATTCCGATTATTTACCGTAGTTTTGCATTGCTTTTAACCATGTTATGTGTGAAACTTCAATAAGTATTTCTTATATAATCATAAATATTGTGCAAAG
This sequence comes from Bombus vancouverensis nearcticus, assembly GCF_051014615.1. Classification (NCBI taxonomy): domain Eukaryota; kingdom Metazoa; phylum Arthropoda; class Insecta; order Hymenoptera; family Apidae; genus Bombus; species Bombus vancouverensis. The sequence goes on from NC_134920.1 coordinate 9,859,149, forward strand.
AAATAATTAATTTTTATACAAATTTTATGAGGCTGATAATTCCAAATAGTTACGAAAAATGAAATTAAATCATGAAATTTTCTTACCTTTATAATTAGAATTTGTTAGAATTCATTGAAAATTTGTGTGTTTGATTTTGCTTGATCAAACATATATTTTATAAATGAGGTTGAGATATAAATCGGAAATTTGGGGAAATGATGCAAATATAAAAAAAATTATGTTTTAATAATTGGGTTGAATGAAAAGTACAGAGAAAGAAAGAATATATATTGTTTTTATTATTTTCATGCTATTTTAATTTCATTCCAAAGAATAATTAAAAAAAACAATGCAATGGGAATTGTATAAGATAAAAAATCAATATATATTTGAAACATTAGATCAATGCATATCATTCTTTCCCTCCAGGCAGTTATATGAATAATGGAACATTATGTTAATCATTACAATATCATTAACAAATTAAAATCATTTAGATGTAGTCCATAAAGGATGAATAAGTAAACAAATGTATATTTACACATGTAAATATATTTACTAACAGATAGTCGTCAATTTTGTACGCTTAATTCGTGCGTAAGAAATGTATAGCTAGCGTTATACTTTCATATCCAATCAAACTGTCGTTACTTATACTTTTTTATTTTATTCGTATCGTTGCTAATATATTTGTCAGTATGAATGATGCAGTAAATCAAATTTTATTGTACTGCCGTCATTAACTTAATTTCAAATATCAGACTACTAAGGATAATATACGTCGGTCGCATTATTGAATTTTTGGGAAAAAATTTTTACAGAGGAGAACAGGCAGTCAACTAGATACAGTTTTATAATGCCTGTTAAATAATTTTCTAATCATACATGTTACTCACGTCTTAACGTTCATCCTATTCAATATCGATGTATTTTCATCATCTATTTTACATAACATAACACAAAAATCTGAAAATTAACTTATTGTCTTTCTTCTGAAATTTTAATGTTTTTAAAATTTAAAAATAAAGAAGATACGACATTAATAAATAGAAACCAAATTTTTAATCCATCTTTTATTAAAACGAATTAATTGTAAAGAAATTTTATAAATTTTAGAATAAATCGTTGTTATTTTTAAATAATCATTCAATAAAGTTTAACAATATTATATATAGTTTGGAGGTAGTTTTCTTTAATTTTAGTCTATATATTATTATTATCTGATATTACGTCGCTATTTATCATTGAAAAAAAGTAAGCCATCAGTGTTGTAGGTTTTTATTTCATTAAAAAAGGGCTAGGGTATACAGAGATAAGAATATTATACAACAAGTTATACATATTGCATAATATTAAATGGCTTCCAACTATATATTTTATCAGTTTTTTGTTTTATATGGCAGTGTTTTAAACGGATCAGTATCATTCACAACTAGATCTTACTTTTAACCCAACTGGTATAACAGTGCATAGTGTACTAAAAATCCGAATAAGCAAGAACTAAGAAATCGATTTTCATAGTTATAATATTTTTATGTAAAAATCATATTAATACTATTTAATCCAAAATACGCGAACTTACTTCTCAGCATTGTATATAAATGTTGAATGTTTATATCTAAACCTTAACTTGTTAGCCGTATTTTTATGTTCATTATTACTCGTATTTAAGAAGTAACAGCATGCTATGGAACATTTGTACTTATTGTTAGTAAACGTACCTCGCCTTCTTCTGATTTAACTGTTTTCAAAATATAGAATTATGCAATAACCATATATCTTTACTTCAATCTTGATTTATATGTGTATGCTTTTCACAAACTCGACGAATTCATTAAAAGAAAAAGAAATCGAAAGTTATACAAAACGTTCGTTAGCTCTTAAAATTTCTCGAAAACGCAATCGACTTGAGAGATTACATAAGTAACGATATTTACCGTACACTTTTACAAAAGTATGTCAATAAGTGTGATTGTTTCCACTCGTACAGTGCCCATCGAAATGACTCTACTAATTATAGTGCACCTTTTCGGGAAGTGCATACAAAAAACACGGAGAATATGCCACCCACACAAGGAAATTTTATATGTATATTCCAAATTGAACACAATGTCTTTTATAATGTTCTCGTGTACTGTCTGAAAGCAGTCATAAATTTAAGATACGATATATAAGCGATTACAATGCGACATATACAGTCATGTGGCAAAATCCTAAGAAACAGAAAATATTTCTAAATTCTACGGTCCTCTCTTTTTTTTTTTTACCATTATTATTTATTATTATTTCGTTCTCTTTTAATCTCAGAAATCTTTCATCTCTAATGATTTTTATCATAATCAAATTCAAGTACAGAAACTATCATCGTAATGTAAAGCTTCATCGGTTTGATGGAAGATCGGGAGGATGTGTGAAGAAGCAAAGTTAATGTTGCATCCGACGAAGACCACGTTCCTTATCGGATCTAACATTAAACACACGAAATATCATACATCAAACATCCTTAAGCATCCATCATGTCGTGCTTCCGTGATTAATTAATATTAACAATCTAGTATATTGCTTTTATGGAATGTAAACCCGTTGGATGCTCTAGACGAGTATCCATAGTATTTCATAATATAATAAGTGCGTATCTTTTGTCGTGTTTCGTTTTTCCAAGCATTTTGTTTTGTTTTCTTTTTTAATTATTATTATTATGACTATTATTATTATAATTATTATTATTATTATTATTATTATGGAGTTGTAACATGATTGTAGAGACGCTATAAAATAACATTGAGGATGATGGCTTTCGTCTGCTACCAGTTGAGCGACAGAGAGAGAGAAAGAGGGAGAGAAAGAATACAGTACATTTAGATTTATTATAAAAGCAAAAAAAAAAATGCGCCGAGAAAACTGTTAGCGCGAGAAAGGTGTAGCGAAAACGATCGTGATACGTAATTAGATATATATATATATATATATATATATATATATATATATATATATTATATATATATATATTTAGGTAGACCAATTAATTTTTAATGCGCGATACTTTCGTACAGCGACGCAACGGTGTCTTCGAATTCGTAGCTCTTCGCCGCTGTAATCTGACATATATACATATACATACATATATATATATATGTACAACGCATGCATACATGAAAGTACAAGAGCTGTTACTCTTATTCACAAACAGGGAGCGTACAAGTGATATATTTTTATTAAATTCAATTGTACAATATCATTCGCTTGTATGATTACGTTTACGATACCGTTAAATACTGAGCTATATCTTGAATTTGTTAAGAGCTCACTATTATACGTACCAGTGATTTTATTAAAATTAATTATAAATTTATCTATACCTGTATATGTGTAATGTTCGTTGCTATGAAGTGTAGGTTTACTTAGCGATCTATGATAGAAACGATGGAATTTTAAAAGAAAATGTGAGGGGAAAGGATAAGTAGAACGAATTCTGTGTCGTTACTTTTATTGGCGCGTTTGTCATTGCATTAATTTCGAATGATTATTGTTATCGGCTAGATTCGCTCCGAAGTAAAGCGACTATTTGGTAACGATATATCGTGTTGCAATACAGCAATAACGAACCGCTAACATTTTTCTCAGTGCCGAAAAAACATCGTTACTTCGCAGCAGCTTTGCTGTAGTACGAAAGAAGCAAATATAATAAGAGGATTTAATTTTGAAAGAGAGGAAAAAGAGAACGCGTATGTGTGTATGAGCGCGCGCGCGCGCGTGTGCGTCTGTGTGTGTGTAACATGGAGAGTATAATTTAAAAAAGAAATTTTTTAAATGAAATAAAAATAATGGAAAGAGAAATAACAGAAATGGTAAAAACCGTTCGCCGGGCGACGGGCGCAAAGTCGAAACTGAAATTTTTTATATGTAATCAGTTTAACTGAATGTGAATGGCGAAGAGGCGAAATAAAGGAAAAAGCTCGAGACTCCAGTCGTGTTGCCCTGTTACATCCTGAACGATTGCTAAATTATTGTATCATTATTATACATACATTGTACAAAAAGTGAAAAAATTCGTCACAAATGGAATGAAATTACATACTATACTAGGGTTCATAATATCTCGTCGGTAAAATGGGTGAACGTGTCCGCGTGAGATAAAAAAAAATGAAAAAAGATACTAAAAACAGAATGAGAGATGCGAGTATGCATGTGTAAAAAAAAAACAAACGTAATTAACGATATTGCCTTGATTTGTAAATAAAATTTAATTACTTCCACTAATGAAATCTTCTCTGCGGATACCGAGCGGGCCGCGATCAGTCTACGCGGGCTCACCATCTTCGATTTCGTATGTTTTTTACTAAAAAACCGCAATTGATTTTTTAACAGCGAGTATATTTTGTACAGTAACGGAACATCAAATATATATATAAATACACACACACACACATATATATATACATTATATATATGTATTTTTTAAAAAACGTGGAGGTGAGCCCTGTGCATCGTACCAGAAGAATCAGCTAGATTATGTAAATCTCCCATCCCTCCGACATGTCCAGTTTGCTCTGTGATTCTGTGTTTAATAAAAAAAAACAAAGAAAAATATATATATATTATGTATATGTATATATGTATATGTACATATACGCGTTTGATAAACGAGTTCAAGTAGTTTTTGCATGATCCCCGTATGAAAGTGTCCCCCATTTACTGATTGTTGTACATTATATACGTACTTTAGAACAATTTTTACATTCACATATTCATTTGTAATAGTAAACGTTATTAGATTCTTGGAAGGAAAATTGTATTATGGTTTTCAATCTTATAAAGAGGTATGGTAAATTTTCATCGTTGGTTTTAATTATGTCGTTAATATGATGGCAGAATTAGGTCCACAAAAAGATTATACTATTTAGCAAATTTATCATAACACAAGGTAGAGCGACATTTAATAATTTTTAGTGTATATTATGATATTTCGTAGTTTAATATTATAAAAAAAATTTCATTACATGAAATTAGATTGTACGAAAGAGTGTTAAAACAGGACTGTGTTCGAAATACTATTCTTTACGTTTGCGTATGTACCATACGCACCTCTATATTGGTTTAAATGACACCACAGTATTCAGGTCAACCTGCTCGATCGCACACGATTAATTTCGATATTGAATTTTCGCGAATGGCAATTACCTTACTATAAAGGTAAATGTCATGACTGACGTACATATGTTATTAGTTTCCGGTAAACCACCTGTCAGTGGTTAGAGCATATACCATACATGGTACTATACATGATAATATGTAGGTAGTGTTAAAACGATTGACATTCTGTCAGGAAAGGACCCTAAATTATAGGTAACTTCACTGATACTAAATTAAACAAAGTCAAGGGATATCTATAATATTTTGTAAACGTAATTTAAGTTGTATTTGGTGTGTATGTTTTCTTTAGATAAAACAGGTAGGCTTGCACTCTGACAAATGTATAGTTTTTATGCTTTTATATTAGATTATTTGGAAAATTTTCAAACGGATCAGATGATTGAAGTACCTAAAATCAAATCTATATTCATTTTGAGTTGTTAATTATATTTTCATTAGAATAGAATTTTTATTTAGCGTATTTATTTCAAATCGTAGCAATTGTTCGCAAATGTTTGAAAATCAATTATTTTTTTACAAAATAATGACATTGAGATACATTTAATAAATATATCCTAAGGTTAATTATTAAATTTTGTATAATTTTATTTATGTATTAGAAAAAATAATTTCATCGTAAATAAGATCATTAACTAAATACAGGGTAGATCTGTCATCTGACATTATGTACATATATAGAACTGGGTGTCTCACGTTCTGAAATACCGACCTCGACAAAATTAGAATTTCTCACTTCCCCTGCGATCTGTTTCGGCGAATATAGAAATTACAACCATTGACTTAATCTGTGATGTGAATCACGTCTATTCTGTACATCACAGATAAGTAGATCTATGTATTTATATTTACTGTTGCAATTCGGCACAATGCACGCACGAGGCACCCTTATCATACATTTTTTTCGCAATCACAGTCACGATCATATATATGCTTTTGTTTTCTCTCTACTCTCTACTCATTTCTCCTTTCTATTCGAATCAGGTTCAATTCGAATGTGTGGCAAGTGGGTGACCTAGCGATAGCTTTTGTCATCCGTCCCAAAGCGGCGTAGTGGTCGCTAGACGCGCATGTTTGTTGAGAGATTTTGTGGTAGCGCTATGCGATTAATGCACATCAAACACCATCAAATGATGACATCTCCCACCACCAAAAATTGAACGAGTTGCCGAATCTGTGTATACTAGCGCTAGTACCTCATCTATGACTATACGAACGATAATGTGATAAAGGTGCCCTAAAGGTAAAGAAACTTGCGACATAAAAATGCAGTGAGTGTTAGGTCTATCATGTATCTCGTTTGTACTACAATTTCAATATAAAAAATAATTACACAATATAGAAAATAATATTTAACATTCTCAACTTCTAATGATTTAAACATATGTAACAAAATTATATTGAACATATACATATATGTATGCAAATAAAATGTATCTTTATGTTTATACTTAATTTATTGTTAATGCAAGATGATATTCGCTATTCATTAACAAACAAAAACTTAATTTCTAACGTGAAAATTATACAAATCTGTGACTTAATCTTGTACCTAAAATGAGTTTTATATCCTTAACCTTAAATTTAAACTTGAGGCTATTAGAAGAAAAATAGGACATTAAACATAAATAAATGAATTATGATTCAGAATAAAATTTAACCAAAGAAGAACATTTTTAATGATTTTATATAAATATTTAATTTCATTTATTTGCTTTTATAAATATGATACAATCCAAACTAAATGACAATCAAATTATTGTGTTTATTAATAATTTTTTTCTGTGAAGATAACATGAATAATTTAACAGACGCACATTGGTTTCCCTTAACATCACAGGGAAATATTTATTCAATGACCAAATTGTGTTCTGTCAATGGTTCCAATAAGGTATTGGTGGCTTCTTTAAAAAGAAAAATATATTCTTGTGAATACCATTTGATGCCAAATCTACATTTAAGACCACTGGTTAAAGAACTACTTTTTACATACATTCCCAGTTTGTAATCTTAAATATTAACACTTTATCCAAAAACAATAGTTTTCTATATCTGATTAAAAGTTCCTATTTATTAGGTGGTGCAGAAATCATATCTATTGATGCTTATAATAAGTCTGACAGCGGTGATGGATTTGTGATAGGAATAACTATTTTGAAAGCAAGTACAGATACATCTGTAGAAAGATATCTAAATATATATACAGAAGGTGCCATAGATGGCGAAGGAGATGAAGGAAGTTCCATTGAAGCTATAGCACAAAATTGTCTTATGGTGGAATTAGCATATACACCGTACCATTTATATCATACTGTATTACCCCAACAAAATGTTCCTAATGAGGTAATTTTTTATATTAGTAATGATCTTTTAATTATACTTAAACAAATGGAATTTAAGCAAATGATATTTTATGAATTTATAGCAGAATTATAACTTTTCCTAAGATTTTAGGTTGTTTGGTTACTCTCTGGCAGTGATTATAAAATACATATGATCAGAGAAGATAAATTAAATCACAGTTACAGCGAATCACCTATTGAAAAGTACTTTCCTGAATTGCATGATATCCAAGGAATTGCAATATGGATTAATATTTACTATTATGATAATTACAATTGGTATGATATATGTGAAACGAATCTTTATGCATTACATTATAATAACTAATAATACTCAGCTAACTATATATATAATATATATATAGTTATAATAACTAATAATTTAATTTGTTTAGGAGACTGACAGTAATCGGTTGTGAGTGTGGATTGGTCAATGTAGCTATAACTAATGTTTTAGAATTAAAAGTTTGCCGAAGTTGGAAATTAAGATATGACAGACCTGTTTCCAGTGTATCCACTTTTTCACTTCAAAATAGTATTGAGAAACCTTCTTTTCTTAGCTCTAATAGTAAAATTCATTACAAATATTAATATCTGTATATCCTAAAAAATCTTGATTAGAAATCAAAATTAATGTATATTTTCAATTTGTTGTAGACTCTAAATCTTTCCTAAATGATCAAAAAACAAAACTAAATGTTCTTGTTGTGAATACAAGTAATGCAGTTGTCTTTATGTAAGTTAATTTTGTTTTATATATGTATAGTAAAAAATAATTCCATATTTTTTATAACTAGGGATGTTCTAAATAATGGGATGGATGAAGACATAACATTAAATGGTAGTGAAACATCTGATTGCATTTTATGTTCTTGTATTGCTGACATAAATATGGATGGGCAAAATGAGATACTTTTAGGAACCTATGGTCAAGAAGTTCTTATTTTTTGTTTCATAAATAACTCATGGGAATTGATCATAAGAAAATTATTTGATGCACCTGTACATTCTATATGTTATATGGATATCACCAATGATGGAATGAAAGAACTTATTGTCCTTACACAACGCGGAGTGCATATATTACAGGTTATAATTTGTATTTAATTAATCAATTATAATATTAATATATGACAAAAGTTTCAAAAATTTAAAGTAGACATATAAATTGCAGCATAATATTATGGATGTCAAAGATAAGTGGAAAAAGCGATATAAAAAATTTCTTGAAGAAAATAGAATATAGCTTAATTTTCAAATTGCCATATAGAAAGACTTGAATTGAGGTTTAGTCTTCAGGGATTGAGAAGAGAGTACAAGAAATTACAAAATATAAATACACACGTTTCATATTATTGATATTATGTATATACATATGTGTATACACATACAAATGGATACAAATATCAAAAAGAATAAAAGGAAATTTATTTTTATTATTACTATAATTGTAAAGTTGAATAATTTTAATAAATATAGTCAAAGAATAAAATATTGTTGTTTATTTCTAAATTAAGAAAGATTATTTACTTTTCAAATATAGCAAATCTATATCAGTAGATGACTCTAAATTATACATTTTGCAGATTTTGTTTTAAAAATGAAATGATATTTTCATATAAACTAGTCAACTCACGTATTAACAGTCAAACGAATGCGCAATTTCACTGGTTCTTAAACCAACATGTTTCACGATGCATCGTATCTAGACTTCGCAGAATCAGTGACATAACAGACAGTTCAAAATAGTGTGGCACGTGCTTGAAGTGGAAATTGTCATACGTGTATCTTTTATGTTGTACCCACGCTTCTAACACTGATGATCGATATATTACATTACGTCTTGTTGAATATTTCGAAAGAATTTAACAGCGTATTTCATTCTTTTTCTTACGTGAATTAGAATGACTAGTAAAAAAGGACACACCCTCCGAATTGAATCAGAAATCGATAAAAACCGTGAGGACGGAAATTGGAAAAAGGTTATAGAATTGGCGGAACACCTGAAAGTACAGTACCCTAGTAATGGTAAATGTTTCTTTTTCTCGTAATGTTTTAAATAATCAGATTTACATGTTCAAAAATTTTTTTTTTGATAAAAGATTTGATAAAATTTTATAGTAATTAACTGTCACGTCACGAGTTTCGTAACCTGTTTATGTAAAAAGAAGTTGTTAAGTCATTTCACGAATTATAAGGATTACATGTATATCAATCAAACATAATTGTAGTAAAATGTCATTTGATATAAATCTTCTTAATTCAACACTTTTTTAAATTTAAATTTATCTGTTTGTTAATAAGTATATCTGATTTTAACAAATACTGATAATTGTCAATAAGAATATTTTTTATGCCTTCTTAGAAATTTATTTTTGACTTCGAAAAAATAATATATCTTTCTTATGAATTTTGTATTATTGAAATCTTAAATGAGGAAAATTGTATACAATTTTATTTAAGTTAATGTATTAAAAAATGAACATTTATATCTATATTTAATAAACATTTCATATTTCTAAATATTTTAATACCGTTAAGAAAATTTAATTTCATACTAAAATATATAAGATAAAAATATATATCCAAAATTATGTATGATGCTTTTGATTGTAGAATGTTTAGCAAATTTTTTATGTGGGGAAGGAAGATTAGAAAGCTTTTTAGAACAAACTCCACCTATAGATGCCAACATTGGAAAAGCTAGAAATGGACTACAAGAAACTAGAAAATACTTGATCCTTGCAGCAAATGAAAAAGATAAACAAGTAATTAAAATCATAATTAACAGTTTTTAATTGAATAAAAGATAAAAATTTATGAATCTGGTAATTTTAACTTTGTATGAATAATTAATAAATAATATTTTTAATTATAGGCTTTGGTTGTATTGGATGCACATTTACTACTTGGTAAATTGCATTATGCAATGGGGATGTATGAAGAAGCTCTTAAACATTATCAACAAGCTGAATTACACACACTTACAGAAAAACCATTACCTTGTAGAAGCCTACGTATTATTGCAGAATCATATGCAATTAAAGGTTTGCATCAGATATTATTTAAATCATTTAGTACGTTGCTAGTATGTACTAGTGCATTATTATTTCTAATACCACACATAATAGCTTGCCAGTTGAATAAAGGAATGATTTATATCTATCATAGTTTGGTGTCTTATATATTTCACTTAACAAATTTCTTTTTTAATAATTCTGTACTTTAGAACATTAAATATATGCTGAATTTGATAGTATTGCACTTAATGTAATTATTCTAACAAAATTTAAAGAATTGCATATTTTTTCTTATTTGTAATCTCTACTAAGTATAAATCATCTTGTACATCAGCCTGAAGGTAATACCTAATCAAAATTTAGTTACACAAGCAATGATTTTTGAAAATATTTGCTGTATTTTGAATATCACAACTAATGTACAACTTAGAGAAAGAAAGACTGTTTACTTTAGACACAGAGAAACATTTATCCTGCCGAAGACTGCGCATTATTGCTGAGTCGTACGCAATTAAAGGTTTGTATTTTGCTTCATTTTTATTTCTTTTATTTGCCATGTGTAAGTGTATTCCATTTTTTATTTTTGTTTGACTATCCGTTAAAGTGTTATTGTATGCTTTATCATTATACAAAACATTTTTATTAATATAATAATCCAAATCAAAAATATTTTCATTAACTTTTAAAGGTTTGAAATATATGTTGCCTTGTCAATATCATTTTCATGCTTAATTTTATTACTTTCAATAATCTAAAAAAGGGAAGATGTTCTATTCATGGTAACTATGTTTCCTTACTTCTGTTTAAATTAATGTTTACTTGCATCTTATCAATATTGACAACTGCTGCATGATAAATGTATACTGTTTGAAAACATTCATTTTTTCTGTTTGTCTGTTAGACATCCTCTTATAATATTTATTTTAATTAGTAGTCATTTTATAACATATAAAAAGACTCTTTGCATGTTTTATCGATAATAACTACTACATTTCAGTTGAAACAAAAAATTAATAGTTTATACCTACTGTGCTGATGTCTTATGCAAAATGAAAATAAAGCTAATATACCTTCTGTAGATAATTTGATTGTTATGTTTGTATATCATAAACTTTATCAATGCATATAAATAACTGTAAGTGTATTGCATAAAATTTTATGAAATAAATCTGCTTAAAACAGTGCTTCTTTTTTGCTGCTTCTCTTATTCTCTGTGAATATAATATTTTTGTATTTAAAAATATGTACCTTAATATTAAAAATTATTGTTCTATTATATTCATACCAATCCTTAGACAATAGATCCTTTTAATAGATGTTTTTATTTACAACAGGTCTTTGTTTGGAAAAGTTACCACCAAATTCTAAATCAAAATATAAAATAGCAGAATGGCAAGAGCAAATCATCAAATGTTATGAAATTACTGGGGACCTGACATTGGTGTATTTACAAGAACAAGAAAAACTTGCAATGCAACATCAAAATGGCACGTCTACCGTAAATAGTAACAATGCAGGTGATGATTCTTTTCAGCACATTCTTTTCCATCAGACAATGCTAATTGATGCTTACTGTTCCATAATTAATGAATGTATGAATAATGTTTTGATTGGTAGTCGGGATATTCACTGAATGAAAAAACAGTAGTAGCAAATAAACTTATTTTATTATTATTAAAATAAACATATTTTATAAGAATGTTGCATTAACTATGTTTATTTACATTTTTTCAGGTGATATTATAGGGTTGTTGGTGGAATGTGACAAAACTTGAAATTTGGGTTTTGTAGTTAATACCTTAATATCATTTGATCAACAGGTACATATTCCTCTCAGTCTTCGTATTGTTCTACAAAACATATCGGGCCAATTTTGGAAACTGCACTACAAAGGGCACCCATATTGTACATTCAAACTGGTAATATTCAAGGTGCAATAAACCGATACAGGTAATTAACTGTTTCTATTAATAAAAAATGCAAGGAAGAAAATGATAGCAAGAAGATGACAGCAATAGCAAATACAATTTAGAAAAAATATTTTAACAATTAAATAAACAATCTTTATTCATGAAATTCAATAACTTATAAGGGAAATTTTATCTGCTGTGGAGTCTACAACTACTCAAAGTCTTAGAGTTACTTTAACAAGACAATTGGCAGAAGTATTAGTTCGAGGAATTAGCGGTGCGGAATATAAAGCTCCAGAAGCACCAAGTGATTCGACAGGTAATATTATTAATAAAACGATTGTTATTATGATAAAATTTGAGATAAAAATAAAATATTAAGTCATTATTGTACTTTTCCCAGATTCTCCTTGGAAGCCAAAGAAATATTTAGGTCCTAATATGTTTGTGCCAAGAAATGAGTATGAAGAAACAATTCTGTTATTATTAATAAGTGAAGCTATGGCAGTTAGAGATGCTGTCCTTAGTCAATCTCCAGAATTTAAAGATGCAAGAATACATGCTTTTGAAAATGCCACTGCAGTATATGATCTCCTCACAGTAGTCGTTGTGAGATGGAGTCAAGTAGATTTGCTATATGAGGTAATTAGAATAAAGTAAAAGAAAAATAAAGACAACATTTATTTCGAATGAAAATTTAATTCAATTTTATATCTTAATAGTCATTTGAAAGGGCAATGAAATTTTCTCATGAGGAAGCCCATGTATGGACTCAATGTGCATTATGTTTAATTAGTATGGGGAGATATATGCATGCATATAGGGTTTTGAAAGTAGTAGCAAGATTATCACCACAGAAGGTAATGCCTTGTCTTTTAGCTGCAAGGTTGTGCTATGAACAATTAAATATGGTAAGGATTATGTTCTCCTATAAAATAAACTACATAAAATAATATACTAAAAGCATATTCGATTAAAAATAGATAAAAGAAGGTATTGAATGGAGTCAAAAAGCACTTCAAAGAGAAACATCAAATTCTCAAGGAATGCAATCAAGATGTCATCTCTATATTGGTATTGGTCATAGTATTCTTGCTACAAACACTATAGTAAAAATGGATAAAACCTACCATACCAAAACAGCTTTAGAATGTTTTCAAAAGTATGTACAGTTAAATATAAAATAAAGAATAAGTTACGTATTATAGTATTATACATTTACTTAATAGGGCGCAACAGTGTGATCCAAATGATCATTTAGCTGAATACTATTTAGCACACGAATATGCAATTAACAGACAAATTAACGACGCAATGGTTCATGTAAAAATTGCGTTAAATCTTCGGGCAGAACACATTCCATCCTTGCATTTATTGGTATTACTGCTGTCTGCACATAAGCAATATTCAGAAGCATTGCATCTAATAAACAGTGTATTAGAAGAATATCCAGATAATTTAAATTTTCTTTATGTAAAAGCACATCTCGAATTACAAAGTATCGGTGGTGAACAAGCATTGTTCACCATAAGACATATGCTTTTACTTTGGAAAAATTTGTATGAAGATCAAACTAACGCTAATTGTAATGAACAGCACAGTGAGAAACGCAGTGAAACAAGAAGTGTTTTTCAACTGTATGCTTCTGAAATGTCTGATAAAGACTCTAGTATGTATTTAGTATCTTTTCTCTAATTTGTAATTTTTAAGATTAAATTGTTTTATATAAAAATTTCAAATAGCAAAATTTTAAATAGGTTCTGTACATGCACAATCATTGGCTGCTTCAAGAGTAGAACAAGCCTTATCTGAAGTTGCATCATCACTTAGCTCTTTTACCCCAAAGCCTGGACCACAAAGAGCATGGCTATTACAATTACAAGTTTGGTTACTACTTACCGAAGTATACCTAGTTTTAGATCAGCCAAATGGTGCTGTTCTTTCCTTGCAAGAAGCCACGAATATTTTTCCACTAAGTCACCATATTATGTATACAGTAAGTTATATTATCAAACAAAAAACTAAAGATGAATACTTTCTATTTTGCATAACTTCATTATCATGATACAATGTATTGAAGCTACTTTTCATTCCAGCGGGGTCTTCTTCATGAATATAAATTGGAATATATGGAAGCAAAGCAATGTTATCAGAATGCAGTTTCAATTAATCCATCACATATCAAAAGTTTACAACATTTGGTAATGTTTATTGTAATTTATAAAATAATAGTTATTACTGTGTGAAATAGTATACAATTTTTTAACGATTATTTTTATTATTAGGGATTAATTTATCACTATTTGGGAAGCCAAAGGTTAGCTGAAAAAACTTTACGGGATGCTGCAAAAATTGACCCAAATTCTCATCAAACATGGTATAAAAATATTGATTTATTTCCATTTATATTTGAAAGTGCAATGGTGTAACTTTTAAATAATTATACTTTTAGCCGAATTAAATCTTTTTATTTGTAGGTATAATTTGGGAAAAGTGTTGGAATCCTTAGGTGAAGTAGAAGCAGCAAGTGATTGTATGGCAACAGCATTGGAAGTGGAAACCACAAATCCAATATTACCAATTCTCTCGATTCCAGTTACATTTGAATGATTTAAAATTTTAATTGTTTAAATATAATTAAGGACAAATCACAATTTATTGTGCAACATTGGCATTTGTTTGCTCTTGTGGCAATAGTACCTGCTTATCTCTAAACTGTTGCATTATTGTACAAATAAATGAATTCTTTAAAAAGTATTAGAATTATGCAAATAATTTATCAATGATCAATGTAAAAATCTCTAATAAAGAAATAGTTATAAGATACAAAATTATTATTCCTTTAGATCTTTTGTAATATTTAATTTTAAATGTTTTCTACGAATAAATTTTTTATATTTTATAGATATATTTATATTAGATAATATCAAACAAAATATTAGAAATACGTTTATAAATATTTATTTTTATACATTATAGCTGTTACACTATTTTTATCTTATGATATTCTACTATTATATATTTATTCTATACCTTAACGCTATATTGTTAATATATAATTAAAAAAACATTAAGGTTAAAACCAAATGACTGTAGAATAATAATTATTCAATAAACATTCTAAAGGGAATGTTATTTCGTAAGAATTACGTTCCGCTAAAAAATATTTTGTTAAATATAAATCAATTTACTTTTTATTATTGAAAATGCATATAATATAGGTTATAATATAATATAGGTTATTTTCTTCTGTTTGCACATATTGTGATTGAAGGCAAGGGTTTTTTAAAGCTACTAGATAATGTTAAATAAATTTATTGAACATCTTACAAGTTACAGTTGAATGTGTGCCCTTATAATTTATTACGGTAGAAATATTTTTACAGTGGATATTGATTGATTAAAATAAATTCTAGACTTTTGCTACAAATATTTATAAAGTAATATTTTTTAAATAAATATCTTTGAAGGTTTAATATTATAAAAATTTAATAATTATATATATATCATATTTTTTAATTTCAAAAGAATTTTAATAAACGAAACAAATGGAGAAAGACATACATGAAGTATTAGAGAAACGAGAATAATTACGATACAATACTGTATATATGATATAATACAAAATTCGCGTAACTTCACGATAAAATCACTAAAATTTAATTTACTCAGAAGACTTCATAAAATATTTTCACATTGGTAAATGATGAATTTTTCTAAAAACTTACTGTATACCAACAAACTATCGTACAATATTTCTATATAGACTGAATTTAAACGTTTTTTATTTAGTACAATATTGATATTACGAATATAGTATCATTATTTCCTTAATCACGCGTACAAGTATTGCTTGCAATATCATTAATTAAAAACAAAACGTAACAAGAACCTTCTAACATTTTTAATAATGCAATCCAGGAAATTTAATAATCGCATAAAGTTTTCAATTTTTTATTCGAAAATATTATACAATAAAGAAACAGCATCCTCTGCTGTATCAGATACATATTCAAATATAAAGCGATTGAAAATGAACATTATTTTGTAAATTGAACACGAAATAGTCTTCAATATTGTATTTTCTGTGAAATTAACACCAATTAGGCGCTACATCGATGTACGTAAGGTATAAAATTAACATTCTTTGCCGTGACACCCATTAAATTCCCTTCCTTACCGTTAATCGTGAACGCCGCTGTGCGCTTCTCCATCCCCCGTTCCGTCTCTTTTTAACGAGATTACGAGACTCCCTGTCCTATTCTATCGCGTGTCGCATTGCGCGTTTATTCGTGCGCAGGCTCACTGCAACTTAGACACAGAACTTTTTCGAAAACCTTGCTTAACAGCAGCTAGGCCCTTTGAGGAACTGCGTCATGAATCCATATTTTCTGTGTCCTATCAGGTCGAACATCGATTTTTCCCAGTAACGATGCCCAAAAACAGTGTTCCGTAGATACTGTTAACCCGCGGAACGTCGTACCGCGTCACGTTTAGCGCATCACGCATCTGCAGAGCTTACGGCTATGCGTAATACAATCGACCAACTATTATCATCTTACTCCTTTTTTCTTTTCATACTGGTCGAACGATACTTAGAGAGGGTTACAAGGCTCTACTGCATTGAACTTATAAAGATGTAGTAATACTGAACGTATGAAAGACGCAACTGTAATAATTATATAGGTTAGGTAATTTGACATCTTTTTTAACGTACAAGATACTTAAATACGTTTATAATAAAAGGGGGAAAAAGCATGCTACAAAGGATAATAGTAAATAACGTAAATTAAGTCAGTGATTCTTTTTTACATAATTACAGTGGAGAAAATTTGTTTGTTTGCTGATAATACATTAATAGAATAAAATATGTTAAAATTCATTGCGAAAAATATTCAAGTAAACGATATTTTACCTTGCTAAATCTAACCAATGAAAATATTCCTTTTTTATATTTAAATGATTTCTTTTTTACAGTAGTTAGTTTCGTTCTGCAAATATTTTATTTTCTACATATTGTACTTTTACAAAATATGAGGCAATAGCTGTACAGAAATATCGTAGAACCAATTTCTGCTTTTTTTCTTTCCTGTATTAGAAGTTAATGCTTATTATTGCAAAAAAATTGAAATTATATGGTTAGTTATTGGAAATTTTTGGGAAGAGGATTACGATGAACAAAAAATTCATTTAAACAGATATCTCGTACATATTTTCATGATCAAGGTGTATTTATGCTTATTACTGATACTGGTCTTTATATCGTAGGTTCTTTTGACAAATCCAAGGTGACCTTGGTATATTTTCAAAAAATTGGCGTGGAGGAATCGTCACTTCCGTTAAGTAGCTACATACGTGAACGTTCTTTTTTGCCGCACGCATGCTCATCGCTTATTATTGATATCGCGAACATCGTGCGACGGCGTTACCGCATATCGGTCACGGCCACCAGCGAAACTGTTAATTATCTATTAGATACGAACGAAGTTTACGAATATCGATACTTAAGCGACATCGTAATTTTAAATGAATTAAGAGTTTTAGTATACAGGAAATAAGCGAACAAGTCATTTACACGTCGATGAAGAAAACCCGTGTTATATTTTATCGCACCGTGACTAGATTAGCATTTAATAGAAAGCTGCACTTGCAACCATATTACAACTTCATTATGATAATCAATATTAAATAGTAATTGCACTATGCAACAGTTGAACAGATATAGCAAAAATATTGTGTTATTAAGACATTACTTCATTTTCTTCAATAAACTAGGAAAATGATATGGTGTAGAAATGTTTCGAATTATGTATAAACAACATCTGTACTTACCTTTAATTAATTTGTTCTTATCATAATAGTATAAATTATATTATACATTTTGCAATACACCATATGTCTCATCTTGTACATTTAAAGAGTTAACAACTATATATTCATTTTATAAAGTTAATAAATGATCACTTTATCCGCACCTAGCTCATAATTTAGAGAGCTAGGTTATGTAACTAAATAAAATTTCATACAATTACAATTATATTTTTAATCTTAAAAGTAGATGCAGCAAGGTAAACGATAAGATAGACAAGCTTATAATCCATAACTGATATATGATTATGTTGTATGACGTAACATGGCATAACAGTATAGTATATAATATGTAGTTAAAGTAATATATGAAAGATTCTATTTTATTATATGTTAGAATTATGCAAATTATAACTTATTTCTCTTCCGAATTAATTTAAAATCTATAATTATAAATGTTACAGGTTGTTAAATGTAATTGTTTCAAGAATGTCTAACAAAGGTTTATGTATCATACTTAGACAAATATCAAAATATGTATAGTATTCAAGTATAATATTATGATTATCTTTTTAATGATAGAACAGTAGATTATCTATAAATGTGCCAGTTTAAAAAGGAATTATGTACACAAATTCTTTAATGAGTGCAGTTTTGTCTTTTAATACTAAACTTAAGTAGCAATAACTGATTACGATAAATGAATACATGTCATTTTAATTATTTGGTCTTGGAAAATCTAATTTTTATGTGAAGTACAATTGACGAATTACTCGCTACATAATGTTGGACATACCGTTGACGTAAGGAAATAAAAAAAACAAAATAACTCTGAAACGTTGTAACGTTTGAAATTACCTGGAACCTTTTAATTGCAAATGCAACAGAAACAATTGGTTTATTGGACATTTCCTTTTTTCCTCTTGCATAGAATCGTGGATTCGTCATTCACATTTTTCTCCCGCGCGTCATGCGATGATCGTATTCAACGTAATCAACCGATACATTCTCGTAAATCGAATATCTATCCTTTTAGTAAGGTGTTCAGTCTCCATTCTGCCTCATCATCTTTTTTTTTTTTAAGATATTCGTAATTCTTATGATGACTCTGACTAATACAGAATTCAGTTTAAGATTGACTTACCTATCTCTATTTCAGTGGACCTAAATTATTATACAATGCATCATCAAAATAAGAAACGTAAAATCTCTCAATTTTGTAATTCAGTTTATACTAGATTAAATTTTTAAAAATTATTGCACAAATTTACGTTCAATTCGTACTTATATGATAAATTATTCGAAGCAGATTGCAATGTCATTAGATATTCCTATGAAATTATTAAATAAATAAATAAATTATTCTGATATATGAAAAACGTAAAGAAATGAATTAACAACGTGTTGTAAATTGTATCATGCCAATTTAAATTGTGTTTATCCATTGATGTAATACTACGCAATCTAATTAAATTTATGCACATCGTTACATACGTACAAAACTGAATGCTAATTTTTTTACAAATCAAATTCTTTCTGTCTACGAACTTATCTATTCTTCACTTTATTTCCATATCTTTTGCTCCGACCATTAAGAATGTTAAACCCTCCTAAAATTATACAGGTCAAAATGGAACTAAAGCACTAAGAAGAGCTAAAATTTTTTGCATAATTCAACGATGATAAAAGCTCTTTCGAGAAGCATCGCGAAAACAATTTGTCTCGCGTTCTGATCTTCGAATTTTAATTTCAGTATCGTACCCGAAAAAGAATCTACGAATAACTACAGCAAGGAATAAATTTTGGGAATTAAATATCACAATCGATAGTTGTTTCTTGGCCTGAAAACGGCATTCGCCTAATCGCACTATATTCTTTTATCCAACGAACGTGTACGCGCATTATTTTTATTTAAGAAGATATCGACCGATGCTATGAAAGGACATTGAAACCGCCAGCACTTCTGGGGTTAACGCAAGGGATGGTCCACGTGAAATAGGCCATCCAAATATTTCCTTTCCATGAGAATACGTGAGAACAGCATCGATGAATTTTTTGTAAAAATTTTATTGTAATAAAAAATTTCAATGAAAAGTTTTGTAAATCGCGCGTAAGGAAAGATAGAACTTCAAGGAATAGAAAAAGGTAAGGATTTATATTACTGAAAAATTATTCCAATTCGCTTTATTTATCTAAATTAGTAAAGATATGCAAATATCAATTAACATGTCTACTATAAATAAACGAATGAAAGATACAACTCTCTAGGGCATGAAGAAGTTTGATTCAGTGATAAAGTATTCGAAAACGTTTCCTATAAACTATAAGCATTAATCCATCGTGACCCAATATCATTCGCAGGACGAGACAGCGAAGCAGACTCAAGAACCTGTTTTGCACCTGACGACTGTCATGTAAGATGCGAATTTCCGGCCATTCCAGAAACTGAAGTTGAAATCGGAAGCTGACTAAAAATGACGAATGTCATCGGGATTATGATACCAAACGAACGAAATATCGTTGCAGCAATTATTCTTGTCAGTAGAATAAGCTACGATAGCTTAGGACTTAGGGGACTAACGATATAGAAATCGTAAGAAAGCGAATGAAAAGAGAAAAAGAGAGAAAGAGAGAGAGATAGAGAGAAAGAAAAAAAGGTAGAAGAGAAAAGGTAAAATGGAAGAAGAAAATAAGCATAAGATAAAGACAAAGATAGCAAAGGGGAGGAAGAGAGAAAAAAAGAGAAGGGATATGGTAAAGAAGAGAAAAGGAAAAAGAGAGAGAAAGAGAGAGACGTAAGGCCTAAACGCAGCCGAAAAACGCGCTCATTGACCATTGCATTCGAGCCATCTCTCGCAGGGAAGCCCGGCTTTGACCCGGTAGCCGGCGGCGGCACAGTCCGCGCGGCTGCCTGACGCATTGCAGGTGCGCGTCGGCCAATCACAGGCCTGGTTAGTTCGCCCGGACTTGTCCTGTAAACACGACCGCACCCACCCCGCATGTAAAGCGGATTTGCACGATTGTCTATGACGACCGTTCTCTACGTTGGACGTCGTGTCGTTCCTACTTCTTCCCATTTGTCCAATTAAAAACCAGTCGTTTTTTCAGGGTTTTCGCAGAGGAGAAGCCGCACGGAACTATCTGTCGATCGCGTAGGAAACGACGCAGCGCATCGCCGCGTGAACTCCCCTTAACCCCCGTCTAGACCGTCGACCAATCAGGAGACACCGTCATGTAGCCCGTTAGGGGCGGCGTAGTGATACCTGACCGAGACAAGCGGCAGAGAGGCTCGTACACCGAGAGAGAACGGTGGACTCCATTGCTGTTCGGAGTGCGTTTCTCGTCGGCCGTGTCGTATTGCGTGTCTGTCCGCGCTTTCGTGCACACAAGTTTTACTTTCCACGTTGGCCCAGAGAGAGATTGTGAATAGTATCCTTTGTGTTCAGTGCCTAAACCGATATTTCAAATCGTCGAGCGTACTGAGATATAAAAGAACCGAGCCAAAATGGTAAGTCGAATATGCTTTCTTTCCTGGTGCGTGTGCCTATGCGGACGTCGTTCAGCGGTCCCTCGCCCTCACCCTCCTCCTAGGCTTTCGTTTGCCGCATTGACGCGTCGAGTGCACGTGCAACCTACCGATACGCATTTATTGCAAAACTTCTTTTTTTCCATTTTTATCCGATTCAAAAGATTTCATTTCCAGATCCTATGATATTTTTCCACTTTATCCCACGTATGTTTTTTTTACCTACGCACTATTGCAATATTACATTCGTAATGGCCGGTATGCGGAGATGGACCGACTATCGATCCATTTCTACTCCGATGGCTTACATACGTTTTTCTCAGTCTCTTTCGAGATGTCATGAATTGTGAAACTTCCTCCGATAAAAATCGCAAAAAAACATCGAACGATCTAAACAGGAAACAATGATTTTTCAAATCTTCCGGCCGACCGTCAAGATACAGCGTTATGATAAGGCGCTACGGTGAAAACTTTTTCAGAGTCAACGTCGTTCGTATTACGTTGTGTCATGTATCAATGTAATGTATAACGGTACGTTGGAATATCGAATGACGCGAGAAAACTTTCTTAAAATCGTTAATTCACAACTTTTATCTACATAAAATACCTTATCTTTAGATTATCAAATCTAATGAGATAATAATTGCTATCGTATTTCTTTTTGGATACATCAAGGAATTCCAATTGACGATAAGTTACCAGCGCTAAATTCGAATAAATACATTTCTTCATTTATTCGTCGAAAAAATTCAAGTTTTATGTGAGATATTTCTAAACGTAACAATAGTAGTTGCATATACTGGATAAAATCTTGTCGCTTATAGGCTTGATACACCTCAGTATCGTTTTCGTTTCGAAAGGAACTTGTTTTCATCATACAGTACAAACTCCAATATTTCATCCAATTTTTATCTTGTATCTAACAGGTTATTTTTTCGTAACATTTTTTAGGATTAAAGTACTTAATGAAAGAGTACAATAATCTTGTACATTTTCTTTTATCATGCGTAATCCGTTTTTTTCACGATATTCAATGTTTTTCTTATGTAGCATATAGTATTCGACACAGTCAACCGTTACACGGTATACCTCACTATTGATTTTCGCGGTCTCTTGCTGTTGCGCCAATTTCCCTGATTCCTTGTACGTTCTTGCATTCATCTTCTTCTAACGATGACTTCAATTAACTTTTCACAAAAGTTAATTTTTTTTAATACGAAAATATAAACATTAAATTCTACATTTTATTTTTATACTTAATCACGAGAACTTTATGAGAATTTTATACTCACAGTATAATATAAACACATTTTTTGTATATTTTCTAATTGCATAAGTTCAATTTTTATGATTTCAAATCAAACAAGATCATACGCTATGTAGTATTCAAATTTTTGAAAATATTTTCCATTTTTAGTTGCAGTTTTATGATGTTCGACGATGTTGGTCGATCGTCTTACCGCATAACCTAAAATATAGATACGACCATTCTAAAGTGTTTCTTAAGCATATAAATATTTAGTTTTTATAAATAAACCTTCAGTTGTATTAAAAATTAATTATACTCCAACGTAATATAAACTTTTTTAGTTAGATTCTTAACGAATATATATATATATATAATATTTGCGCCTATATATATATATATATATATATTTATATACATATATACTTTCCTTTTAATAAACAACTGAAATATTAAATATCGAATTATTAGTTTATTTATGACATTTGTTTTTATATAGGTCTAGGTGCTCAATGGATATTTTTGTATAAAGTATATAGAAGAAAGCATAGTATGTAGTACATATATATATATAAATATATATTTATATATATATGCACAACTGACCTATATTGTAAGGTGTTTTATTCTAGAAGTCATAGGCTGATTTAAAACAACTTTTTATATTAACGACTGCACTTCCTTATCATTTATTTAATAGTTGTTTGTCTACAAATACAAAAATGTATTTAATTCGTTATTTTATTTAGGGATCTGATTATAGCAACAGATAATTATTTCTTAGATATTTTTCGACCGGAACGAGCTTATGGTAAATATTTATTGATAGTTAAACAGCCACGATATGTATTTTATTTAGAACTAAGGTTGAATGAATTGGATTTCCGATGAAATAAAACAAATACTTTAAGTTTAATTGGTTGTTAGATGTATACACTTGCGATTGAACGTATACAAATGCAAGCATAGCTTCATTTGAGAAATGAATTCTTCATATAGTATAAGTTTATCGTATGGTTTGACTTAGATTGAATCTCGGTTGTGTGTCTTGGTTAGATGTTTGATTGAATCTAATTCGAGTAAGAATCGAAGCTTCTTCGAGCGTTCAAGCTTCGCTCTACGATTTTTCAAAAATACACGTTGATTAGCAGGTGTCTTAATTTTCCAATCAACGGTATCCTAAGTATCTCGACCCCCCCCTCGCGCTTTTTCTTAGTGAGGGTGGGGCAATACCTGAACGGACGTAAAGTGTTTCTAGTTTTCAGCAAGGTGGCGGCATTTCCTCCAGATCGAAACATCGGCAATGCATTAAAGAGCGTTATGCATTAAGCATGAAAGAAATGAGAAATTTTACAGAAAATAATGTTCATTGCTATCAAGAATTTTACTCAAAAATAATCTTTCTTTGTAATCGTGTTACGAGTCTCGTCAATGAAAACTTAACGTATTATTTTTGTGAGCGTTTCTACAAAATATAGAATGTTCTTCATTTTCTCAGCATACACACTTACTCCATATGACATACTTCAGACAAAAGTATATCTTCAGTATATACTCATAACTAGCAAGTATATAAACAATAGAAAATATATATATTTATGTATTTTATAAAAGAGAAATAATTCCCATTATTGCAACTAATAGAATGGTATTTTATGATATATCAAATTATTTGTATGATGTCTGATAAAATAAAGATCCCATGTAATTGATTTAACAAAATTTTAACTAGATTCTTTTAACAATATTATGCTAATAATGTGAACATGTAACTGTAACTTTTATTTTTTATTTCAAGGCTGATCAACTCACAGAGGAGCAAATTGCAGAATTTAAGGAAGCATTTTCGCTATTTGATAAGGATGGGGATGGTACTATCACAACCAAAGAGTTGGGTACAGTTATGCGATCGCTAGGACAAAATCCTACAGAAGCTGAGCTTCAGGATATGATCAATGAAGTGGATGCAGATGGTATTTTACCCTAATCTTATTTTATAACTGACGTATAACTCATTGCATTGTTATTATTCATTATGCAATTTTTGTATTTCTTAGATTGCATGTGATATCATCAGCATCATTTTCAAATCTATCAATTTAGATTATCATTCAATATATTTGCATAATGAAAGAATGTTTTTTTACACTGTTATCATTATCTCGTTGTTAAAAACATTGGAAAAAATCTGATTTCAGAAAAAATCAAAACTAAAAATACTTGGAATTGTAGGTAATGGCACAATCGATTTTCCGGAGTTCTTAACTATGATGGCTCGCAAAATGAAGGATACTGACAGTGAGGAGGAAATTAGGGAGGCCTTCAGAGTATTTGATAAGGATGGAAATGGTTTCATATCTGCAGCGGAACTCAGACATGTTATGACAAATCTTGGCGAGAAACTCACTGATGAGGAAGTTGATGAAATGATTCGGGAGGCTGACATTGATGGTGATGGCCAAGTTAATTATGAAGGTTGTGCAATTAAATTTATATTTACTGTAATTTCTAGATTAAATTACTTTTATCAATATTTCGTAAATTTTGATTAAAAGTTTTAAAGCATTTGTGTAATTTCTAAGTTTAAATTACATATTTGCAATAGTAACTCTAACTGTGTTATATTCTTTGTCTAGAATTCGTCACAATGATGACATCAAAGTGAATGCAACCTGTGTAATGGAAAAACTTGCAACTTGGAGTGGTGTTGACGTATTAAAATAAATCAAGAAACAAAGAAAAATATAATGTTAACAAAAACGAATCGACCAGAAAGTGAAAAAAATCTTGTATCTGGACGCAAAGATGTCTTTAAAACGCGAAAAGTCAACGTCCAACACGCGTTAATCATCATTAACGATAAGTAATACAGGGCAATTGTTTAATTAAAGAGTTATACCACTAAAAATCATTATCTCTAAATACACAAAATACTTAACTACACGCAACATAAACATAAAAATACATATTACACACACACATAAACAAATACAAAAAATATGCAGTACACACATAAACACATCTATACATAAAAGATGATTTATTTCCGTATAAAAAATATAATTATATATATATATAAAAATGTTAGATATATATATGTATAAAAAAACAGACGCGCATGTTTGTTGATGATAAAAGTAAATAGTGTTTCCCTACTTTCCTCTCTTTTTGGCCTTTTCCTATTTCTTCTCTGCACGTATCTTTGAAGACTTTCACATGCAAGTTTTCCTTGTAAATTCTACTTTTCAATGTATTGAAAAAAGATTATTAATCAGTAGACAGAAGAGAGGAAAAGTATTAAAAGAAGGGAAAAATCTAAGGCTATTATAGCGCATTGTGTAGGTTCGTTTATTGATCGAGATAAGTTGGAAATTTATTCTACTTGTTTCTCGATCAAGAAGAACGTGCTTGTGTCATCGATACAGCATTTGTTGTAGCGAAAAGTTTTATCAGTAACGTACATGTTAAGCGTTTGTTTTACTTTGCCAAAGAAAATTCGGATTGGACATCGTTTTCCAGAGTTCGAAATATAATGTCTTCGACCTTTGGTTTATCGATGATTCCGTACATACTGAATTCGTTACTACGCCATAATGGATAATTTAATTCTTTTAATAGCTGAGAAATAGTATCAAAGAAAAAGTATTAGGAGGATTAAAAAAAATACGGAGTATCCTCGAGAAGTTCAGAGATGCGCGTAATGCTATCTTGGACCACGTTTATGAGATCTATGAAATCGGGTTATATCAAAGTATTGATATTTCTGGTGAAACGTCTCTATGCTTTTTCAGCTTTATTAAGCCTTTGAAAAAACCTATATAATACATGACACGTATTATACATGTACACATATATACACAGACACACAAACGCGTACACAACAAAACATGTAAGACATATTTCACCAAGTGCGTTCTGTATCCAATTTCATTATAATCTCCCGTTTGTATCTTATCTCCACTGAGAAAGCCTTAAAACGCGTGCGCGTTACACAACGTCGACACCACTTTTGTTGAAATATAAATGGAAGCACACAGAGATAGGGATGAGGGATTAAAAAAGAAGTCAAGTCACAACAGTGATTGGTGCATTATATTTTCCTTCGCCCAGGGGTGCGTGCCAGTCTCGCAAGATAAGCAGGAGAAACTGGTGTGGTTTTGTGAGATTCGTATGATAATGTTAAGTACTAAGAGAAAAGAACGATCACCGAAAAGTGGAAACACATGCGTGTCGGTGATTCAGTCATTAATATATATGTAATATATATTATATATACATATATATGTATATATGCACACATATATACACATATATGTGTATATGTATATATATATAAAAACTAATTTACGAAGAAAAAAGGAAGAAAAGAAGAAATAATTCCTCCACAGTCCTTTATTATTTAATATTGAAGTGAACAAAATGAGAAGTACTTGTATTTCTGGTGACCTAGATCGCATTGATCATAAAAAGACAAAATAAATGTACCCTCATTTTTAGGTCACAACTACTCAATTCGTTTCCTTCATTAACCAATGGACCTCTCGTTTCAGCCATTTTTATCTTCATCGTCATTTTCAATGGCATCTAGTAATAGTTTGCCGACAAAATGTATGTGTATAATTCACTGTCAAGATTCGCGTTAACATATCTACGAAGTTTCATCGGTTCGGAAGCCTTTTATAGAGATATTAAGGCATACGAATCGCAAAAGGAGAGCTCTTAAAACTATTTTACTTCACTTGCGGTCGTTCTGATAGTTGTTATCGTTATTGTGAACATAAAGTTAAAATTTAGTGATTTACGGCGAAAATGTTCTCACTTTGTAAAGATGCAAAAAAAGAAAGGGAAAGAGGAATCACGACAAAGTCCTTTTGTAAATGGTGATATAGAAGTTATTCAAAGAACATCCCTATTTAAATGCTTAAACAAGTTATTGCTCGTTTCATCGATCATTGACGGTTAGTGTTTAAGTCTAAGTTAAAAGAATATATTCCAATATTTAATATTAATTTTATATTCGTGTCGCAAGTTATACATAGTCTAAACTATAATTTTATGAAAGTTCTTTACAGCGGGCGCTAAGAACCGATATTAAGTTTTAAAAATGAAAAGAAAAAGCAAGTCAGTATTGTATCTCAAGAATAACTAAAGCTTGAGATCTATTACAGAATCATATTCTCGTTTTCTTCAAGGATCGTTTCCCGAAACATTTATTCCTCGCAAATAAAATAGTGGAGATTCTACTTCAGTCACTCTTGTTCTCAATCTTTTGTCCGAAACTATATAAAATATTAAAATGCGATATTTATGAAACTCCGTCGTGACGTGAATAAGAAGTTATTTATTTTTGATGTTTATCTTTGAAAAATAATTCCAATAAATGTATTTATTCATTCGGCTAAAGAAAAAATATTCGCTATATGTTTTTTTCTCCTGTATTTGAGATTGTACATTCATAATTTCTATTTTATGTGAGATATTTTCCGCCATATCAAAGGCATACTTCACTTATCGTGCATGACGAAGCGACACAGTTTGTATAAAGTGTTGATATTAAGTTAATAAATTGTTCCCATACATTAAAGTACTGATTAACTCTTGTTTCTTTTAATGTGAGAATAGCAGGTTTTTTAGTTTACCAAAACAGATTTTTTTTAAGTATATCACCACTCTATTATATGTAACTCTTAATTTATTCAATTTATTTATAAATCCAAATGTAAAATGCATTATAACCGAGCAATCAAGTATTACTAATATTAACATTTTATATAATGACAAACAATTTTAAGTTAAAATAATATTGAACATCATGAACAAATTTGAAATATATATATATATATATATATCATTAATAGAAATAATACAACATAAATATTTTAGTTTACTATCAGTCATAAAATAAGTGTAATTTAGGGACTAATGACCTAGATCTTTTAATTTGGAATTTTCAAACAATAATGCTACTATATGTTACATACCAGATAGTAACAATACGGAAATTTCAATATCTTAAAATAAATAAAATTAAAAAATTTTTTTAAATAGTTCTACAAAGTATTATATATGTACTTATACCTAATATATGCCCTTCTTTGATTCACTTAATTGAATTTTTACATTTTTAATTTCATTTCTTATTCTTAATAAAAAATTGGAAGGCATTTTTCGTTTAGATCTTAACATTCATTAGATACATAAAAATTTATGTAAAAAATATTGTATTTCATGCAAATCTATCAGGGAAGTATGTTTTATAAATACTTGATGTATCTTTATAATATACAACCTTCTGGCATAATTTTAAATTGTAGGCACACTTCATGTAGTAAATTTTTTAATATCCTTGCCTGATTCTCAGAATTCTGTAAATCCATATTTATTATAATATATATAGGAACAAAAATTTTTAATAATTTACATTGATCTGAATATATTATTTTGTGTTTTAAAATTTCTTGACTTAAAAAACTTACCTCATTTAATACAACAGTTGGTATGAAGGAAATTTGTGGTGTTACAGCATTTGTTAATTCCCCATATTTAGCCAAAAGTTCTTTGCCCTTATCTCCAATAAAGCACTTAAAGATAGGATTATAATCTATGTTCATTTTTTTTGCACAAATTTCCATGATATTTACTGGCACTATGTTATTTTTAATCATACAAGATAGATACTCTAACTGAATGGAGGTATTCTTCAGGATATCTATGGAACATGCATGAATGATATTTGCTCCACATTCAATGGGTCCATGTTGGCACATAAATTCATACCCATTTTCTGTTTTCACAGTCTGTAAGAATTTTGTAAACTCAAATAAGCTTAGACTTTAAAAGTTCATACTTATTTTCATTTATCTCTAGATTAATCAAATATTTCCAACCAAAAAATAATTAAATATTAAATATTAAGATAAGTAAGATATTTTCTAGTAATCTAATGTTGATTGTTACTAAAGTCAAAAATAAGATAATACTTTAGTTTACCAATAATTAGTCATTGTTTTAATTTTATATTGTTTCATGTTATTCTTTATGGAAACATATCTTATTATACATACGTTATAATGTAAAAAGTAACGTTAATACGTATTTAAAAAAGGGATTATACAGTATAACAGGATAAAAATATTTTACTATGTATACTATCTCTACTGTATTAATATCTGTAGAATAATAAACACATACATGAAAATCAAAATTAATATGTTACATTGTGTATGTATTGAGGAAACATACTGTTTTTAAATCATTTTTTCTCTTTATAAAGTATCCTACCGTAGCTTTCCCATATGGTATAAATTCCAACTGTACATTATTTGGAATTTTGTGGTACATTGGCAATAATTGTTTTATGAAAAAGTTGCGTGAATCTGGACATAGTGCTTCGTAATACACAGTTATGTGAACCTTTTGCTTACTCTCGTCGTTTGTTAGCTGGTTGTCCTGAAGCTGTGCTATAGAAAACTTAGCAGATACCCAAGAAAATCGAGAAAGTTACATAATAGTAAATTAAAATTTTTATTTAAGCCATTGACACAAAAATAAAAATTTTATCTAATATTTTGTGTTGATATAACAGATAATTTCTACATTTAGAAAACAAAAATACAAATTTTAATAAAATTTCTGATTTTGGGCTTACTACAAATTTTTGCATATTTATATTTTTTACTTATTTAATGTAAATATGTGATATGTAATATAATAATGAGTAGAAGATAGGGATTGTCATCAAAACAAACCAAAAAAGCAGAATCCATAAGAAAAGCAATAAAGATATTATCTATCTATCTATTTAATGTAAAAAAAAATGCATTTTTATATAATATTCTTATAATTGGAAAAGTTATTAAATCAGTTAATTTTAAATAAAAGTATTAAAGAAATAACGAATAATTCTAATATACAAATCAGAAACAAATATAATCTTGAAATATTAAATTATTCCATTTCGCATGACATTTGCTCGTAGATATATGGATTTTTACCTTCTATGCCATATTTCTCTTGAGTTAGATTCAACCATACTTTCGAAGATTGCCAAAGAAGTAAAACAGATATAGCAATCAATAATATCTTCCATCGAAAAATTCCTAGTCCCATTATCCGCAATTCTAAAGGTAGACACTAGAACGATGGTACAGAATAAATCTTACTCGTGATATAACAATTTTAAACCAGACAAGAAATCTGTGCTGTCACATCGCAATAAACATGGAAGTGAATTAACAATATTCCGTACTGCCTACATTCCAACCGAGTTTCATTTTATCATAATATAAAACGATACACTTAATATAGATAAGATAAAATTCGATCAATATATAGCTTACTAATCACATTCTTAAGATTATTTTCAATTCTTTTTATAAATCCACTAAATAATGGATATATATACATACATATACATGATTCTTTACTTTTACATTTATTATTAGTAAATTAATCCCCATAAATAGAAAATTAAATTTTGATTATTTATAACTTTTGAAATATGTTCTATTCACAAATTATATATATATATATATATATATATATATATATATATATATATATATATATATATATGTATTATTAACAGTGGTAAACCAGAGTCAACAAATAACCTCAAATATCAATGAATCATCGGAGAAAATTATCATGCCTGCATAATTTGAATTCAACATATGATGCTTTTAAAATCAAAACTATTACAAATATATGTTTATATATATACAATTTTTATAATCATAAAAATTGAAGAAAATCAATAATTGGAACTAATTTGTATAATAATATCAAGATATTCATAGATCTTACATATAGTATTTACAATATTTTTTTTATATTTTTTATTAAATATATTGTACATTACATTTTTTATAAAAGTGAATTTTAATGAATTAAGTAAAGTCAAAAAGTTAAAATATTTTTGATTGTCATTACTAACATCTTAATACTTCTAGCTATTTTTCAATGTTTTCCAGTTCTTCCAAGAACATTTTACACTTTCCCTTAAGTATCTTAGTTGCTTCTACAAATAATACAGATGGTGGTAATGTTCCCACTGATTCAATGGTAACTATAGGAAGAAAGATATACATAATTAATATATCAACATGTGCATAATCTTTAAATGACAAATTTTTTAAATAAAGTATTTAAACTTACAAATAATATGATTTCGTACTCTACTTAACCGTACATATCCTTTGAGGTCTTCATGTTGAAACACATTTCTAGAACAGCTATCATAGCGAGGATTTTTAACCTTTGCTTCGCGTGATTCTGGATCACCTGGTTTAGTTTCAATTACTTCTATAACACCAATACTAAAGCAACTTTTCAAACGATCCGCCATTTCTCCTCTGACAGGTTTTACTAGTTGTATATCTGGTAATAGTCTATATGATGCAGTAGCTAAATAAAAAATAATTTCGAAAGTATTACAAGTAAAACTTATTGAAATAAATTCAGTTATATTAATATTATAAAATTTAATGACTTAAATGCTAATATTCAACCTACCTACAGGAGAAAATTTAGCATGGTCTTTCCCAATTCCTTTCACTGCATGCATAAAAACATGAATTTCTTGACCAGGGCGCATTTTACATATTAAAATATCATCTTCTAGAACACCTAATTGCTCTGCTCCTCGAGGATAAAGTTCTGCTTGACGACCAATGGGAACCCATTTAATATCTTTACTATACACTAAAAACAAAATTATTTTTCTTCTTACATTTGTATAACTTTCTTTTAACTATATTAAATATTTATGTACCATTGCTATTTCTATACATATCATTTGTTCTTCGAGAATCTTTAGGTGCTTGGGGATTCCAAGTACATGATACTTTAAGTTCATATCTTAGAGTATCTTGATCACTAACTTCATCTTCATCTTTAATAGTGGATGAAGGATACTCAAACAATCTTGGATCAGCTTGAAGTGGTACTAAACCTAATCTTTAATATGAACATACATATATATAAATTTATTGTTTTTGAATGAAAAAATAATATACATTTTAAATATAAATAACTACCTGTGAGCTAAAACTTCATCTTGAATTAAACTTGTGTTATTTACAATGTAAACCTTTTCTATAGCCATGGTTGGTACTTCACTTAAAAGGACTCTACGAAATGCGTTAGCAAATCCAACAGGATAACCTATTAAATCAAACTCTAACTCTCGTTCATCTTCAGACTCTCTTATCACTTGTATTTTGAATTCCTAAAAATATAAATCAGTATAATATGTAATAATTTTATAAATATTAGAAATAATATATTTTTTATTCAGAATAAAAAATACTTTTTTAAAATTATGCAAGTTCCAATCTTGTTGTGGTTGATAATTAGTATATTCAGAAGCCTAAAAAATAAAATTATTATTAATAATTGCTAATTTGAATTATCACAAATATATATATACATATGTATATTGTAGAGCCTCACATTAGGTATACCATGTTCTTCAAGAATAACACGAGATTTTCGACTTCCTTCCATTATTTAATATTTGTTATGACATTGAGGTTACATTTACAGATAGCAGGAAAACGTGGAATAACTCTGGTGTTCCTCAAATTATAAAATATAAAACTGGTGTTCCTTAATACATTATGTTTCGCTTAAATTTAGAAAATATTTTTAGTATAATTTATGAATTAATAAAACGAATCACACAACTACTTCAGAAATATTAATATAAATAATATTTTACTTAGTTATCAGTACAAAAATTGATGGTATAATGGATTTTCAACGAAATTTTTCTTTTTTTTTATTTTAATCGTAAGTACTTTATATTTAAATTAAAAGTTTATAGATATTATAGGTAATTCTTTTTTGATCACAGCCTATAAAATACAAAAAAAATTTCATATACTTAAATTATTAAAGTAAATTTTTTATAGAATATACAAAGAAATGACTTAACAATAAATAGCAATAATGATAATAAATTGCATACTATTACATACATAAATATCTAATAATTCTAATATGTATTATTAGCATAGATATAATTTATTTATAGATAAGACATAATTTATTGCGTTAATAAATACAAAAATGAATAAAATCATCTAATTTATTTGGCAGTTTTAATTGTAACAAATAAAGTATTTCTGCGAACAGTTTTTAACCGTTTATTTTCATGTTGGGTTATAAACATTGTATTTTTAAATGATCATTTTTAGCAATTTCGAGAGGTCCTGAATTGAAATTTGCTTTTCAGAAAACGACACATTCAAATGTCAATTGACAATACGTTTGTGACCTACTTCCCAACACTATGATGTTTTCCCTTTTTAATGCACATTATATATTTCTTTAATCCAAAGCAGCAGCACCAGAAATGATTTCAATTAATTCTCTAGTAATTACAGCTTGCCGAGTACGATTGAATGTCAGAGTTAATTTATCTATCATCTCCCCTGCATTTTTGCTAGCATTATCCATAGCAGTCATACGACTTGACTGTTCACTACAGGCACCTTCTTTCATAGAATAAAATAATAGAGAAGCTAGAGAAAATTCCAAATAGCTCTGAATTACACTTTCATCCAGAGAGTCATAAACTGACAATTTTGGTGCATTAACTACTGCATTTTTGTCAAAAAGGGGTAACTGATCAACAGCATATGATACCACAGACTTGAATCGATTGTACACAATGCGGCCAGAACCAAAACTGTACCTGTAGACATCAATATATTGATTCACATATGTTAACATGAAACAATTTTATACATTTGAAAATAATATATAATTATTAGCATACCCGCTATTCATAATTTCAATTGCTACTTTGGCAGCATCATTAAATGTGGGTGGTTTACGACCAACTTCAGATGCAACAAACAATATATTGTTAGCAAACAAACGTGATAAAATCGCTCGAGATTTTTCACCAACACATATAATCTTCGTATTTTCACGTTCTTTGGGATCAGCTAAAAGGACATCCCTAATGTTACGAGAAACTCCAGTGTGTACAGCACCACACAATCCTCGATCACTTGTTATTGCTACTACAAGCTTTTTCTCGTCATCTGGTGGTGCTTGAATTTCAGCTTGTTCATAAAATGCTTTTGTACCAATCCCAAGAGGTCTAGCTTGTTTTAAGTCTCTTTCAGCTCTATTATATTTAGCAGCTGACACCATCTTCATTGACTGAGTAATTTTTTGAATATTCTTTACAGATTTCAATCTTATAGAAATTGCTTTAAGAGTTGCCATACCACGTTTTTGTTGCTGCTGCTGCTGTTGAGCAGCAAGCCGCACAATTGTTGTCATATGATTAGAAAACATTTTGAAGTTGAATGTCCCTGTGAAGTTAAATAAAACATAAACATACATATATATATATATATATATATATATATATATACACATTTTTATTGTAATCTCATAATATGTACATCAACGTATTTATTAACTTAGGGTTTACAAACAAATCTTACAATATCAAATAGTCAAAATAATTAAACTTAATATCTGTTTTTCTCCAAATGAAAGAATTATTTATTAGAATTAGGAAAATTACTTTCTTACATTACCTTCATATAATATACTTTAATGTAGATCTCAAATTTTATTTTCAGATTACTTAATACTTTATTGGTAAAATATAACAGAAGTAAAATAAATTATAATACTTAAAACAAATATTGCAATTTTTAATGTAGGCTACTAATCATACATATACAAAATTTTTTAATATATTAGTAAAATTAATACTAATTTATAATTTCAACTTAGACTAATTAAATATAATCAAAACTAGTGATATACTACATAGAAATTGAAAAACATAACATTTTAAAGGAACACAAAGAACATTACTGCAAAACTCTTGTGTGAAAATACATTAAACTTACCAACACCGTTATTTAAGTTTTGGAAAATAAAACAATAAATTACATAAGACATACATTAATAAGATCATAAACTTAATAAACAAGATAGTAAAATACATTCGTAGTTTATATTCTTAATACATATTAATATTGCAATGTTAACATTATATTTATTACCAATATTAATTCATTTATTGTAATTTGTCATACTGAAAGATAATAATTACTATATTGTTCCATAGAAAACATTCATCTGTCTGACTGATTTAAAGATAGACTTCATAATGAAAATGAAATTTAACATAGATAAAAGTTTAAAAAAAAGGGAGAATGTAGAAAGCGAATAATATATGACACAATATAATGATATCACAGTAATAGCAATAATATATCAATAAATGTGAATTATTTTATACTTAACTAAAATATTATCTGATTTATATAATCACAATGGATACCATTTGTGTTCAGAATTAATTTATTTCAATGCATATATTTGTTGCTTTTTATTTATTTTTTTTATAAATCAATTTATTAAAATAACTACTTTAATTTTTATCTATTATAATAATTGAAACTCACCGCACGACTTAGAATAATGCGATAAGAAATGAGAAAACTGTGTCAAACGGAATGGGAATTATCATAGAGCATGAAGTCCCTCACGAATCACGAACAAGTGTAATATCCATATATGCATGTAACTTCTATTACGGACGATCAATAGGCCCCCTGTGTGTAAAGATGTCTTACGATCTAGGGTATTTATGGATTCAGTGGTTATTTCAGGATTTCATTTGCATAGGTTAGCACCAATGGTATCCTAACTTCTCTGCTCATTAGACTGCCAAAATTTAAAGTAACTGCTAGGACATAAAATCGACTATTTACAATTTTAACTAACTTAATCGACTAATTGTACGAGATATAGATATATGATATGTGAAAATTCCCTTTTTTCAGGACCCTCTTACTAGATCTAGGTATCTTCCTTTCCAGGATCCAGTAATCAATTATACATTTGATCGATAATTCTCGCCATTATTCATAACAACGTAATGTACACGTATAAATATAAATGCATTATGCATGGATTTAGTTAACATTAACATAATGTACATGACTAATTATGTTACTGTTAGTTTTTATGTAAGTTTTTGTATTGGGTAGTTCAGGTATTTGTTGTAGCAAACAATACAAAAAAGGTTAATAATTTATTTGAAATTTTATTTTACTCTTATTACATAATGAATTGTGTATTTAATATAGAAATTGTGACATTTATCTCTTTTTTAATATCAATTCATTATTAAAATTGCTTATAAGAAAACAAAATGAAATGTTTCAAAATATGTGATTTAAGATACGTAAAATACACATGATATAATGTACATGAACACATGTATATATACATATTTACATATTAGCAATATTTTCACAGTTTTAATTTTTATTAACAGTATATGAGTTTGTTCCAAAAGTTTCTTTTGTTTTATAAGGAAATAATTGATGCACAACATTTTTTGTTTTATATTATTTTATTGAATTTTATAATAATAGAACAAAATAATATAAAACAAAAAATGTTGTGCATTTATTATTTTCTTATAAAATGAAAGAAACTTTTGGGACTGCCTAATATATTATTATATTACCAATAGTGTTCACAGATATGCCAGATTTCAATGAATTTTATTATTAAATTAGTCAGCTTTTTTATTTCCCCGTGTTTTCCAAGCTACTATAAGATTCCAGGAAAAGAACAAAGAAAAAGAATGAACTTGAGATGCTAAAAGAATAAATGCATACCATAATAATCCATATGGTAGATCCTAGAAATTAATTTTTATAGATTTAACAAATATTTTATATGAAAATTTCCAATAATAGATAATATATGACTTATTAATACCTGCCAGAAGTGAATTTCATTTGTTTTACCAACAGTTAAATATTTCCAAACATCCTTGAAATAATATACAACTCCATAAAGTAATGGACCATATCCTAATAGGATGATACCTATCATGTACTGTTTTAATGTTTTAATTCTGTTTCTTTTAATAGCAGACAATGCAAGAAAACTTAACATCAAACTTGTGCACCAAATATATTCCCACCATAAAGGCTATAAGAAAAGGGAGATATTATAATTTAATAGTTTAATGTTTTATATTAAAGATCATATACCTGAGGTACTTGTAATTCTTCAATCTCCAAAATAAATATATCCAAATGGTCTAAAATATCGGCTGATAGCTTGGCAAGCATAACGAAGAAAAGAAGATAATGAAAAAATATGCAATATTTCAGTCTTGATTTATTTGTTGCGCTAAAAGGAATGCACGTTTAATTCTAATAATAAATAAATAACAGTTGAGGAATGATTTATTTTTAATTATTATTTTATTAAATTTTAGAAATATTATACGTGTAGAATATCAAAATATTTTTAATGAAAGAAAGAGAAAAGTAGCTGATATACATATCGTTTTTGTTATGTCTTAATTACCTGATTTGATAATGACCAGCAATCTTTTGTCTATGATTAAAATCACTTCCATCTGTACCCAGAGCCTGGGACAGTGTTACTTTTGAAGCCATATTTCGAAATTATGGTGACTAAGATATAAGAAATCAGTTTCTGTTTTAACAACAGAAATTTACGTATAAACAATTTTCGAGCTGCAATTCAAGATAAACCATTCGGCACTTCATTACCAACTATTTTACTATTTTTAAACTTTTTCGAAGCTCTGTTAGTGGCCTCATGGGTCACGGATCTCAGCAAATGTGTCGCTTTTATTAAGTCGCGTTTTCATTTTATGAAACTGAACATCATTTTTACTGATTTTCTTTTTTATATTTTTTTCACAAATAGATATTTTTAATTATTATAATTTATTATTTGTATCATTTTGTAAGTCGATAAATCAAAATCTTGTAACTATTTAGTAGATATAGATAAATAATGTAAAATGAAGATTATCATCATGAACATTAGTTTCGCATTATATTATATGATATAATTAGAATTTATTACATTTAAAAAAAATTTTTTGAAATAAATAATACAGTTTTGTTTCTAGATAATACACAAAATTATATTACGTACCACGCAATTACTTTCTATTATGTTTTATATTAGCGAAGGAAATTATATGTTTTATATATTATATGAAGATAGGCAAGACATTTTTTTTAGAGTTTCATTTTTAATTTTATTTATACATAATGAAGTGAATTCATTGTCATAGATAGTAGACAAAAAAATGATAAAATGCGTACATATAACATACAAGTTCTATTTCAATTAATCTATATAATATATATGTATGTATAACAGTTTGAAACATGACTGTAATTTAAAAGGTTTGAGATTTCAATTTTGAACACGTGTATTACGAAACATAACCTTAAATATGGAACATTGAATTTAACATTCAAAATATTATAAAATATTATGAATGATATAAAGTGATATGATAATAACAATGTTACAAAACGTATGAAGAAAAAGTGTTATTTATACAAATTGATAATAATTATGATGTAAAATTAATAATGTTATGATATAAAATAGAGGAATATTACTATAATATTATTTAATGAATAAATCCAATTTGTTTTTATTAAAATGAGTTTTAATGAAGTAAAAGAATTCATTGAAGAAGGAGATGTAGTCATTTTATACTTAGGACATAATAATATGCATTCTTTAGAAATAAAGGCAAAAATTCCCAATAAAAATGGTGAAATGGTTGACAATGTTTTTCAAACAAAATATGGAGCACTTAGAGTATTTTCTCTTGTGGGACACAAATATGGAACCATGAAAAGACTTTCGAAAGGATGGGCATATGTTTTACAACCAACATCAGAACTTTGGACATTGACAGTACCTCATAGGACACAAATTATATATAGCCCCGACATAAGTTTGATCATACACTTGTTGGATTTAGTACCAGGAAACATAGTTATTGAAACAGGTTCAACAACTATTAACTATTTCCTAAATACTTGTTTGATTTGATTCTAAAAGTACTAACTTATCAATATATTTTATATTGGAATTTTACTTATTAATGCATTTTGAAGTTACATTTAGTTCATATAATTATCACATTCTTAGTTTTACTATCTTATTGTTTTAGGTACTGGAAGCGGATCTCTTTCCCATGCTCTTATTCGTGCAATTCGCCCTCACGGTCATCTTTATACATTTGATTTTCACGAGCAGCGTGTAAATATTGCTCAAGCAGAGTTTGAAAGACATGGTCTTAGTAAATTTGTAACTTCAAATCATAAAGATGTTTGTATGGAAGGTTTTGGAAAAGAATTAGAAACAAAAGCAGATGCAATTTTTTTAGACCTGCCACATCCATGGTTAGCAATAGATCATGCAGTGGTTACTTTAAAGAAATCAGGTACAAATTGTTTTAGCAAAAAATTTTATTTTAGTTTTTCAGTTACTACGAACTTACATAAACAAATTAATTAACACAGTAATAATTAACACAGTAGGACAAGGAAATGATTTTTTGATTATTTTATGTTTAGGTGGAAAACTATGTTCTTTTTCTCCTTGTATTGAGCAGGTTCAACGTACTTGTGCAAAATTAGTATCAAAAGGATTCATTGAGTTGAATACCTACGAATGTTTACAAAGAGAAGTACATGTACAATATAGAAACCTTCCTATACTGAATTTAGAATACCTGCAATATGAGGTATATATAATAGATGCAATATATAGAATTAATATATGTGTCGTAAAATGAAAGATTCTTTTTATTAAGTATTATTTTTCGTTAAATTCTTATAAAAAGATATGTGTATAAATATCATAACTCAAATGGCACGAGCTTAGTTTATGTTTTACACTTAGGATGATATTAAATATCAGTTTTGAAAATATTAATATGACCTTTTTGGTAACTATGTTTTAGGATATACACGAAGATATGGCACAACAAAGTGAATATGAAAAAGAAGAGAGAAAGTTGCTTACTGCAATGCATGCTCGTTCTTTACCTGGTCATACAGGATTCATTACAATTGCTACATTACCTCCATTTTGTGTACGAAAGATAGAAATGGATTTAAAATAAAAAAATTGAGAATATTTGTAATTGTACTAAAATATCATAAAATTGCTATTTACTATATGTATAGTATTGAAACTTAATTTTCGTAGAACAACTTTAATACTGCTCAAAATAGCATCTGTGATAATAAAGTAAAGCATAAAATAACAAGTGATAATCAGATCTCAAGTTTTTCTTTATATGCACGATAATCTTATTAAAATTATTGAATATTTTATGTTTCTACTTTGCTGGGGTTCCATGATAAATAATCCACTCGGGTGGCTGCCTGATATTCCTTTACCAAATATTCAACGACTTCTCTAGAATTATCCAATTCGTCCAAATTATCTTCGAACATTTTTTCCTTACGAAATTGTTCTAAAAATGCTTCTCGCTTTCGTAATTTATCATACTGTTGTAAGGCACGGTCAAATAACTGAAATACATATGTATTACAGATTTAACAAGGCTTTTAATTGTTTGTAAACATAATTATCAAGTAATTTTGAAAGCACTAAATTTAATAATTAAAATAATTTAGTATCGTTTAATATAAAGATATTTTTGCAACTTACTGATGATATGTTAGTATGATTGGCTAACATTAAGCCAGATACTCTATGTGTACTTTGAATATATGGTGATTTTCTTGAAAGAGCTACTTGTATACTAGCAGGACCCCAAGGTATAAATTGCGCAAGTTTTCTTTCTCTGATTCTTTGTAAAGATTTATGAACTTGGGTTGGATCTACTTCACCCTAAAACATTGTATTTATAAGATTTTATTTTTATTTTTACCCTTAATATTTCTAATAAAACGTACTTGAATGATGTTTAAGATAGATATATAACAGTGAGATGCATTTCTATCTAATGCTGTAGAAACCATCATATTTTTCGGCTGAAGCAAACGTCTCATTACATCTAATACAGAAGTTTTTCTTACAGATGCTCCCTGTGAATTATATTTTATTAAATATGTATATTTTTAAAAAAATTTTAAATTTGGAATAAGAAACAAAGTTGCTCTATATATTTCATTAAATGAATACTTACTTCTTGATCTGTAGTAAGAGGAGTATAACCAGTCATGAGGAAATGTAATCGTGGTGTTGGAATTAATGGAGCAATTAAACCAACTAAGTCATTGTTCATATAAGAAGGATACCTAGTATTACATGTGAATTAGATAAATAAATCTTTATAATCTTTTACATTAATTTTTTAAGCAAAATACATATAAATGGTATATTACCGAAGTGTGGTGGTGCTAACAGACATTATTGTAGAAACAAGTTTATTAATTTGTGTAAAACTAGGATTTTGGATATGAAGTCTATCTGATGCTATTCTATTAAGTGCTGTGTTGTCGAGAACAACAACACAATCAGCACATTGTGTTAACCTTTTTAAAGTTAATAAGGAATTGTATGGCTGTACAACTACATCGCTGAAAAGAATTTTCTTTTTAATTTATTTATATTAAAAACGTACTATTGTTTTAATTATTATAATATAGTTTTATTGCATAATATATACCTTATCTCATCTTGGTTTGGGAAAACGCTATATGTTTCAAGTAATTTTTTTGGAAACCTATCTGCGAGGGATTCAAGCATGAATGAACCCATACCTGAACCAGTACCACCTGCGATAGAATGACACAAAACAAATCCCTGTAAATTAACATAATGATTACAATATTAATGATATAAATTCAAATAACATAACTACACATACCTCTAAACTATCACTTCCATCTGCTTCTCTGTCTAAAATATCAAATATTTCTTCTTGAAGTTTCTCTCCTTGATGATAACCAGATGCCCAATTATTACCAGCACCACCTCCATGTTTTGATAAATAAATATTCTCTGGATTATATAACTTGTGGAAAATAATATTTATAATAACAATGTATTTTAATAAAGAATATATTCATATAAATTCATGAAGTTAAACATACTTATAATATTTATACAAAATATAGTAATGAATACCTTTGAGTAGGGAGAATTCATAATTGTATGAATTACTCTGGGTTCCAAATCTAATAATACTGCTCTTGGTATATAATGTTCATCATCTGATTGATAAAAAAATACATCTTTTCTGTCTGTACCTTCTGTTGCATAATCTTTTAAAATACCTTCTGGACTAATACCATGTTCAGCGCATAATTTTTTCCAAAACTCAAATCCAACTAAAAATTGAAATTCTTTTATTATTTATTTTTTTGCTAATGTAGTATCGTAATACATCTTATGAATATATCTTCAAAACAGAAATTTAGTTTCCTATTTTCGTGGTACATAAATTTTACAATCTTTATATTTCTAGTAGAAAACTAAAGATAAACAAAGATTATTTTAATAAAATATTAATGAAATAATAAATTATACGTAATTAAAAGTAAGTTATTTGGTTACATTTGCAAATTAATAAGAAGAAAAACAGAGAACAACATTTTAACAAAGATGTAAATTGCATGGTTACTTACTTTGATTACCGCATTGGCCAAGTTGTAAAGTTATCATTTCGCAAGGCATCTTGAATTTCTTATTTAATTCTTATTGAGAATTCAATTCTTTATTATAATTACTTCACTTTGATTTTACGCGCGATGAACCTTCAATTTGATTGATACTTCACATATTACAATTATAACTATTCTTTGCGAATATTACAATAATATATATATATATATGATTATGTTATTCGTACAGTTACGAAATATTTTTGATTACTGATAATAGAATTATGCACACAGAATAATATTATTCGAATCTGAATGTTATTGCTGTTGTATTCAGTTATAGATGGTGCTGCGTTAAATGTCAATATTTTTCGCCGTTTGAAACTTCAATCAGTTTAAAAATGCAAGGAAAATTTTCATCATGAATGAATTTATATTATAATGAAACAATACAGACAGAAAAACATTTTTTAATTATTTTGGATAGTTTTACATTTTAAAGAAATAATGGTTTTTATATTTAAAGAGGTTGGACGCAATAAATAGATCTTACATTACACTAATCAAAATTGTATTATTATTTTTATTTAAGTTATTAAGATAATTGTAAATTTTATAATGTGTTATATAACAAAACAATTACATGAAAGTTAATGTTACTTTGAAAATTACATTTACATTGGACGATGAAGAAACTATACATATAGTCATTTAAAGCAGTGAATATATGCGCATATTTTTTGTATTCAATCTAATCCTTATGTCATGTTTGTAATAACGAGTGTGCTTCCAAACTATTTGATTAAGATCGTTTTATCAGACGAATGTTAAACTTATCCTGATTCTACATATTTTTATGTAAAACACGGTATAATAAAGTGTGACATTGTCATTATGTCATCATTATTTAATAAAATTATTTAACCTATAATACTTGATATGTCATCATTTCAATAATTTAAAGTTGAACATAAAGAACAAAGGTAATTTCAAAGTATGATATAAAAATTATTGTTTTTTCATTATTGCTTAATATTTTAAAAGTAATTCTTTTATTTATTTTTTAAGTATCTTGCATAATTTAGGGAAACATTAATAAAATTTAAATATTTTAGTTATGCATTGATCTGTACATATTTTGAACCATAAAAAATAACATAAATTATGTGAAAATGTCGTTTTAAATTCTTAATAATAAAGATTTCCTTTTGAATGATGGTGTTGTCATTTAACAGATGTCTGCGAGTAAGTGTCGGAATTGTGGATCTACAAATATTGAAACAGATCCAGCCCGAGGAGATGCTGTCTGTACAGATTGTGGTTTTGTGTTGGAAGACCAACTTATTGTTAGTGAAACAGCTTTTAAAGAGACACCATCTGGGAATATGATGGTACTTGGTCAATTTGTTGCTAATGACAGCACTGGTGGAGCTACAGGATTTGGAGCAAGTACGTTATTTTATAATAAATATGACATTAAATATTCTTTATTTTCTTATTACTAGTTTCCATCATTTGTCTAGTTTAATCATTTTTATGTTCATAGCATATCACGTCA
Organism: Bombus vancouverensis nearcticus; assembly: GCF_051014615.1. Lineage (NCBI taxonomy): Eukaryota > Metazoa > Arthropoda > Insecta > Hymenoptera > Apidae > Bombus > Bombus vancouverensis. Next base: position 9,904,121 of record NC_134920.1, read on the forward strand.
ATGGAAAAGAATCCAGAGGAATAACATTGCAAAATGCAAGAAAAGGAATAACTCATTTATGTATGCAATTACAGTATGTAAATTTTTTCTATAATACAATCAGTAAATTATTAATTTCATTTATTATATTTTATAAAATATTTAATATGTATTTTATTTTGTTACTAGATTAAATCAGCATTGTATTGATACATCTATGAATTTTTATAAAATGGCATTGAATCGTCAGTTAACTCGTGGGAGGAAGCAAGCACATAATCATGCAGCTTGTGTTTATATTACTTGTCGTACAGAAGGCACTGCACGTATCCTTTACATTTTCATAAAATAAAAAACAATATTTTTCTTATAATTATCATTCTTGAATTTATTTTTGCTACTTTATATCTATTTCATAAATACAAAGTATTTGGTTTAGTGTGAAATCTTATTGAAATATAAGTTTTTTTTATGATATAAGTCGGAAGCTATCCCAAACTGAAAAGCAAGAATTATAATAAATAATAATATAAGTTTCGTTTGTTATGTATGACAAGTTTTCAGAAGTAAAGTATGTACTTAACCAATTATTTAGATATGCTTATTGACATCAGTGATGTGCTGCAAATTTGTGTTCATGAATTGGGACGTACATATCTGAGGTTTACGCAAGCTCTTTGCATCAATATACCTTCAGTAGGTAAGCATTTTACAAATTTGCATGTTATAAATTTTTACTTCTAATTTATGCCTGTATTCAATTTATTTGCTCTGATTTAAGAACAAATTAACTAATTTTTAAGTATCATTAAATGTTACATGATACATACATAATCTTTAACTTTTAATAAAATAAAATAGTTCGATTTGCAATTAATTAGATTGACATGTTTTATTCTTCAGATATAAATTTTCTTATTTCGTAAGGTACTTTTATCAGAAACAACAGTTATTGTTACATTTATTACCGCTTGAAAAAGATTATAAACAGTGATTTCTTACATACATTATCGTTGTATTAAATGTTAAATTTGAAAAAATACAAAATTAAATACTTGATTAACTATAGTAAAAATTTGTTCATATTTGAAATATCTCTAAGTATTAAATATAACATTTGTGTCTTCACATACACTCAGTTTTTTAATAGTAAAATATAATAGTGAAATATTAATTCAAAATTTAGCCCTATTGTATACGAGATGTACAAAAAAATTGAGGACACTGCTAAAGCTGAGGATAGAAACCTTAGAAACATGTAGTATTCATCATAACAAGCAAAAAGCTTTTAATAATCATGGGTCAAAAACCGTTAATTTCAGAGATGTTTAATTACGAAATGTTTAGTATATAATAAACCAGCTGCTTTGTTGCCAAGAGATATTAACTTCACTTCCGTAAAATCCAAAACCAAGAGATAAGGAAAATGCCGAGATTTTTCAACGTATATGTATTTCTGTAAGAAAATATGCTGAAGTGTATGCTAAACTGAACAGGGGTCATATTGAGCATATGTTGTAAGGGTAATATCTTACTGACAAAAAACTTTGTAACTCTGAAATTAATAGTTTTTGAACCTATGTTTATTAAAAATTTTTGCTGAGTACTACATGCTCCTAAAGTTGTATTCAACTTTTTTGTTCACTCCGTATATTACTAAATAATCAAGAAATCTGAAGTACTTTAATACATAAAAGTATAATATAAGATGACTATTCTTTAAATTTATTGCTTGTGTAGACATTTTCAATTACACTTTTCATATTTTATATTGTAATGTTAAATAAATTTTTGATTTTAAATAATATCAAATATCTAAAATGGAGAATACAAAACTAAATCTCTTATTTATTAGTAATAAATTAATCTAACTTAAATCCAAACTAAAATTGTTCACTGAATATTTTAATATTGTTTTAGAAGTTAATGATATAATTAATATCTTTTTTAATGCCAATCTTAAGACAGAGATGCTCTCAAAATTTACTTGTTCCTTTTTTTGGCACCAGCCAGTCATACTAGTAGTAGGAAGGCATTATTTTGTACATTTTATTATTATTGGTATTGCAATCCATTGTACTTTTTTAAATAGTATTTACTATTTTGCAATGTAGACTTTGGCGCCAGATTCTATAGCATTACTGGATACAATATAATGTTTATTATAAAAAAAAAAATAAGAGAGTTATATATAATTAGTATATACTTTATCTTGAAACTATACTAGAATATTTTTCTACTTTTTACATAGATTATAGTAAATTATAAAATTATATAAACATGATTAAAATATCGTAGAATGTACATATAAAGTATTGTTGTGATTTTTATATTGTGTACAAAAACGCTATTTGCTTTAAGAATCTACATTTAAACATTCCTTCTAATAATTTAGCAATCACCTTTTGCAGTACATAATTTCATACATTAAAGAATCAATAAATCTAAGAAAGTAAAATGTATCTCCTCTCTTATGAATATGATACAAAAAACAAAATAATAATGTTACTGTAATATCGTAGAATAGATTTGAATTAGAGATCGGTTGAAATTAGAAAGCACCGTGTACGTCGTCTTTCGTGGTTTGTTTACATCCAAGAGCGCCTAGTAACAGCGACGCGAGAAAGGATAAGCAGTGTCAAAACAGAGGTACGGTTTCATATTTCAAGGAGTGGCAATCGAGAGGCCAAAGTATGTGAGCCGAAAAGTGTGTGTGTGTGAGAGGACGAGAGCAAGAGCGAGCACGACCGGGCAGGATTGTATTGGCGAAGATCAGAGCTAATTGAGTCGTTGAAGAGTAGAGTCGTTAGAGGTTTCGAGTTGTCGAAGAGTAGAGTCGTTAGAGGTTTCGAGTCGTCGAAGAGTAGAGTCGTGAGAATTGATAGAGTTGTTAGAGAGAGAGAGAGAGTGTGTGTGTTAGATTCGTTGTGACGAGAGTAATCAAATAACTGTAAAGTTATTTGATATAGATACGAGTATTGCATTTAGTTCCGTTAAATAAATATCGTTCTCTGTCCAATTTATATCTGTATATTCAATTTAATATTAATAAATTGTAAGTAATCGAAAAAAAAAAAAATTTCTATCTTTATTTTTCGATATTACATTACAATAAAAAACAAATATTATTTTGTATAGGCAGTTTCACTTATAATACTATTCTAAAATTGCTTATGACGCTTTCCAATAAGTATAGTATATTCTAAAATACATGATATATGAATGCAACATTAAATCAATATTACTTATGTTAGCAAAAACAGTATATTCTCCTCCATAAAACGATAATGTACATTGTTCATTTAAGATTCTAAAGCATTTCAATTAAAAAAAATTATAGTTTATATATTAGTATTTTTTAATTGAGAATTAATTAGTCGAGATAACAATATAGTTTCCAAAATTAATTGATTTTTGCTTATTTCTTTATATTATTATTTAACAATAATTTTTAAGATAGTAAATCCTTTTAAATAGCACTTATTAACTTTCTCAATTGTTTTCTATCAATTTAAAGATCGTTTTTACATCTTCTTCTTCTTCTTCAAATCTAACAAGTATTTTATATACTTCACTTGTTGCATATTTACAAATAATGTTTCAAGTATTTAAGTTATATAAGAAATGTAATATTTTTTCGGAAGAAACAAAGCATAAATATGAATACATCAAAAGTTGTAGTAGACACACTCCTCTGCGAAAATGTAAATTTAAAATTTAATTTTAATTTAAACATAGTAAATTATTTATTTCCTTAGTTTAATACTGTCTTATTATTTGATATAAAAGCAAATATTAGTTTTCATATATATATTTGACTTTTATTTTACGAAAATAAATTTTTATGCAATTGTTCATATTTATATTCAATGTATCATAAAACAGAAAGTTTGTTTTCAAGTCTTTGAATTAAAACAAAGACATTTCTTTTTATATTTGATTAATAGTGATAATAATAGAGATAAAATTATAATTTCTTCTGCAAACTATTCATTATGATTTTATACTAAATTCAAAATATTTAATATTTTTTAGAGTGCATCTATTACACAATATTCGTCATCGATTTAAAAATAGTACTCAAAACAATTATACAAAATCTTGAACAATGTCAAGGTACATATTTTTAGAGACCGGCAGTTAAACCATTATTTCTGTGGTAAATTTCCATCAGTCATCTACTGGTGGTCCATAAAAAATTAATTCGGGTATTTGCCCTCCTTGTACACCAGTACCATTCGTACTTTCCGAACTGCATTGAAATTGAAAATTTACATTACCAACTGTTATCTCTGACATTCCTTCTTGACCAAAGTAACTTAGCTCGCCTCCGTCTAATATTACACTAGCTGTATAGAAGCATTCTGGCTCGATTTGGATGGGATTCTCAAAATATACATGAAACGTACTGCTCGACCCATCCGAAAAGAATTTTGTACTATTTTCAGATAAAACACATCCCAATCTTTTAAGTTCGATTCTAACATTATAATCTGCAGCACCAGATGAACTTCCATAAAGTCCGAAACCTACAACAAATATTCTTTTATCAACGCTAAATTGAATTGAGTCACATCTGCCTCTGTAACGCCACTGATTTGATCTATATGCACATGACTGAAACCTATGACACACCTGCAAATAAAGCATAAGAAATTTTAGTTCTATTACTCTATATGTAACTTATGCAAGCTTACTAACTTATGAATAGTTGTTTTACATTAAACCTAAATAAATGATTTTGTTTTATAGTACTTACTTGAGTTTTTAAACCTTGTCGAGGTTTGGTAGGGAAACAAAGTTGAGGTTTATTACTGGCAGTGAAATGCAAAAAAACATCAATTGTTTCTTGTTGTGTTAAGATTCCAGTCTGAGCAGCACTATTGGCAAATTCTTCTAAATTCATAGCAGGAAGTCTAATTAAATATAAAGCAGATCCTAGAATGAAAAAAGTACTAGTGATACTAGTTTTTGATTTAAAATTTTAATTTAAATATTTACCTAATAGTCGTCTTCGATTGGCTGATGAAGGTTCAAGTTCTTGCCGAATACATTCTGCAGTAGCCCATCTTAATGCAGCATCCCATATATGTATCTCTTTACAGTTTAATGTTTCTCGAGAAAGCACTGATTCAAGAGTGTGAATATCAATATCCACAAAACCATCTGATCTTAGCGCCATTTCTGCCTGTATTACATTCAATTTTATATATATAAATTTAGTAAAAATATATATTATCTTCTGACGAAAATTTAATTATTAAAAAAAAGGATATATTTCTTAGGAATATATTTTCATTGATTTTATATATATTGTATGAATTACTTAGAAGCCAAAGTGATCAACTCTATTTCCTGAAAAATACTTAATTTTAATATTAGAATATATTAGAGTTTAATTTTCTAAAAATTAGATGATTACCCATGATGTTATTAATCAGTTTGGCCTCTGCATGATGCATATGTACATATATTAATCTTATATTCAAAACATCCAAAAAGAATATTTGTGTTCTTTCTAAATTTAAAAGTATTTTTTAAATTCTAAGAATTCTTTAAAAAATATTAAGAATATTATCAAATACAATTAGTATGTGTAAAATATAAGAAAATAAAAATATAAATATAAAACTAATTTCAATGATTTAGTTAAAACTTAATCCTTTGTTAACATTGATATTCGCTATATTTACTAAAAAAAATGTTTATTATATGATACAGGATACAATTTAAAAGTAGAAATAAATTTTTAAAAATCTGTTCTAAATGTATATATTAAACATGATATTTTTATGAGGAAACTAATTTTATAATTTTTTGAAAAACATTTAATTTTATGATGGTATAATTTATTACAATTAAATATTTTATGAATATTAGTGTAATAGTCATATATGTACATACAAAATTAATTAAATAAGTATGATATAGTATATAATATTACAAAAAAATGTTGTTGAAGTATTTTATTTTCATACTTTATAAAATTGCTTATTATGTATTTAATCTTTCGTAATATTATCTTTAATAATTAATGAATGGAATTTTTATAATGAAGTTTAGACGAATTTTGATTAAAAACGTATTTTAAAAATTAAAAAAATATATTTTTATAGCTTTTTGTCAATCAGTCTTTCAAATATTCACTCAATTTAATTAAAAAAGGGATAAGCAATTCTATATATCTTGAACTTTTTAATATACAGAATAAATGTTATAAATTCTTTAAGTAATTATTGGACTAATATTACATGTTATTTTGGAAAAATCATTATAATCATTTCTGTTGTGTTCATATTCTTCTATAAAGTTATCTTCATAAGTTACATTTTGTGTTACTTCAATTTCTAACTTATTATCTGTAAAATAAGGTTCACTTCGAGTTCGAAATAATGAAAACGATAATTTTTTGTTGTTAAGTTTAGAACAACAATTGTTCTCAGATAAACTGAAGCAATGAGATACTACTGATAGTCCATTTTTTATATTTCCATAATTATTAGTTTTTGTAGTTTTCTGAATAAATTGCTGTTCAGAATCATGTAGTTTGTTATTCAAACAGTTTGAAGAGTTTGATTTACTCTTTAACATTACATTTAAATTATCATTAAAAGTAAGAGACTTCAACATTCTTTTATTTAAACTTACTTGAGCATCTATAACTTCCCAGCAACGTTGCATAAGATCTGGTTCTTCAAACAAACGAGATTGACTTAAAAGTAAACATGCATTCTTTGCTGTTAAACTTGTTTCTAAATAATTAACACATGCTCTTGCTAAATGAGGGACTATATATTTTTTAGCAACATAGAGTGTTGCTAACACTGTGTCAGCTTCTAATTGTACTTCATCACAGTACATATACCTGAGAAAAGATAATAAAATAAGTAGTGAATAATTTAAGATGTCTTCATCAAGTTTAAAACATTTACCTTAATAGAGCAAGAAAAGCAGCAGGCTCTACATCTGGTACTTCTATATCTCTTTTATTCTCTGCTAGACCACCATAAAACATGGCATAAAATACAGAACTACCAGTGGCCAATACATACTTATGTGCTGGTATAGTTTGTATGTGACCTACATTGAGCAATCAAATATATTATTATTTAATATATTTAATACATTAAATTATTTTTACTGCTTATCCAATTACTAAATGACTTTATGATTAATTACCTGGGTTGCCAACACTAAATATAATATCAGCCATTAAATGATTGTTAAACATGGCAGCATTTCGTTCTCGAACTGTAGGTTTTGTTGCCTGCCAATTAGGATCTTGTGTACAGTCTTCAGGTGATGACAAATTCAATTGAGTTAAAGGAGATGATAAGGAAGACAAAGGTGAAGCAGGTGCACTAAGTGGTTGGTTTATCGTTCCTTCACGTTGTAATACAATGGAAGAAGATAATGGGCTTACAGTAGGTGGTGAATCTGATACAGGAATCAGTGATTCCGCTAAAACATATACAATATCAATATATTAGGTTTAAGTTAGGTGAAATTCATTTCTATTTGGTATTTGTTTTTGTTTTTTTTTGTTATCAAACAACATATTTAGGCAAAATTATTATCTTATTATGTTAAAACAATCTAGCATACAGAACATTATATAAAAAAATTTAATGGATTTAACGGAATAAAATATGTTTAAATATTACTCTTTTATTTATTATTTTTAGTATCATTACATAAAGATTAAACTTAAAAATGAATGAGTAAATATTATATAAAAATTAATTATAACAAACATTAAGCATATGTCAAAGTAACAATAGTAAAGTTACAAAAAGTAACACTATTCTATATTAATTTTCATTAATTCATTAATAGTACAATTAATAGATAATACCTTTATATAAATATATTAATTATATTAAGCTAGAATATATCGAAAGCTGATATTACCGATTGTATAACTTCATCAACAAAAAATATTTTTCATTACTAATAGAGGTTATGCAAGACAATAACTGTAATAAGGTTTAAGATCTCTAAATTAGATTATTCTTCCTAAAATTAATCAAAGTTTGTTTTCGTACATCCATTATTTTTATTTACCATCGCTTTAAGATGTTGTATAATCTATCACCTTTTAGCGACGGTTCAATTAAAACGAATGCAAAGCAAAATCATCAAAATTTTACCGTTAGTGTACATTATTCCACAGTTTTGAGAACAATTTTAAATAGAATCTTTTACTTCTATCATAACATAGTAAATATTTGCTACCACTGTAGCTTTAAAGACCACCTCTCATATTCAAACATTACGAACACAAATATACACTTATGTATATGTAATGTACACTATACACTTAAGGAAAATTCATCTATAGGTATAAAGACTTCGAATGATATTAAGTTCGGTTTGTTCCGGTTTTATTCGTATAATTTCGCAGAAATTTTGTGGTGCACGTGATACGTATGTCAAATAAATTCATATGAATGTATGTATACATACATATTATAGAGTTAATATACTTTTTGCATGATTTCAAATTTTTATTAAATTGGTTGTATCTTTAGCTATTACAAAAAAATTTATTTATTATATAAAATGGTCAGAAGACTTTATAACAATATAATAATAGAAATTATTTAAAACAGAAAAGTCACATTTAGTTCGAAATTTTTAAAATATATATTTGGTTTAAAATAAAACATAGGTTAATAAGTATTATAACGCTATTATCGATTTATGAATTTTTCTAATTTTAATTTTTATGTTTTAATATCATATGAATAATACGAAAAATATGATCAAAATTAAACGTTAAAAATATGTACAATATTATTCTATTTGATTCAACATTCTCTGATTCATCGAACATTTATCGTAATAGATATATTTTATGAAAAATCATAAGATTTAAATGAAATTACGTAAAATAGTTTAACACTATAATATTGTATATTTGAAGTCTGTACAGTTTCATGTTATATACTACTTTGTAAAATATATTTACTATTTCATCTATCATTCATAATTCCTAATTGACCGAAATTATTTTTACAGAATGCATTTCCAAATAAAATATTTCAAAGCTCAAGCTAAATTAATTAAAATGTTGTTAAAATATCATTGTGTGTTTCAAAGTGAAAATAAACATTATGGAAATGATACAACATTACTCGGATATAGCTAAACAAAATAAAAACAATTTCATTTATTCTTATTTCTATAATTCACTTTAATAAATGCATGGACAGTATATATTTAAAGTGCATATTATGTTTATTTATATCTGTAATAATCTCTCACCGTTTAACCATGGATTAGTCTGTTTGACTGTGACGTTGTCCTGGAACCGTTTCATTGGCTTCGTTGATATTTTCGAGTAAAGATTTGACATCGCCATTTTCACTTTTTAAACTTGATTGCCAGTTTTCTCTTCAATTGCAACACGGAACGATTTTGGATTTCATTTACATGGGCGCCATGTCAGACGGGCGCTGGTTAGATAGTTCCGTACGTCGGTCGATAGGAAACTTAGGGCACGCGCGTCCATATATCTGGTGTTTCTCAAAAACGCAATCTTTAATCTGCGCAGTATGTGTATACAGGGTGTTCGCTCTAACGTGTGATTTTTCATCTGTTTTGCGATTATGTACTGTCTTGCTAACTGGCCATCACCATCCTCACCATTTCTTGAAAGTATCTTTATGGAGCGTAACTCGGGTGTTACGTACATATATTTCTCTCATTTTGCTTACCGGAGTTTTGACATTCAATTGTCTTGTATAAAACATCTGGAATTGAGTACCAAGTATTATTATCTTGCTCTATATTTTTATCTATTTCATATTCAAGCATAATTATTGATGGTGTAAACTCCTCCCTTGTTAATTGGTCAGATTCAGTATCGAGTCGTGACCAGTTACCAAGATAGTATTGTAATAAAAAATGTTAACTATAATCTATTTATAATATGAGTGAACAAGATATAAGGATGATGAACATTAAAATAAATCCCTTTTTTAGTGTAATATGATCAACAAGATCAATATGATCGAGACTAAAGAGAAAAAAAATACATTTTATTTTAATACGTTGTCCATTCAGCATAATATATTGTTCATTTAACAGAAATAAAGTTTATTTAATAATCTTTTTATTATATTGCTGCGAACAATTTGAAAATTGTGCGAAACATTAAAGTGAACACCATCTATATTTCGCAAGTAATGTCCACTTACAAACAATAGCGTACAATACAAACGTAATCTAATGGAATAAATATTAAATAGAAACTTCAGGAATTATATAATTACTATATATTTTATTCTTTTTGTTATTTTACCTTCTACGTTTAAGTAAGAATAACATAAAAGTGTATTATATATTATAAAAAGGAAATTCTTGGCAATTATTTTAATATAATATACTATATTAATAAACTAATAAAATGAATTTGTTAATATTTGATGAATTTTTAAATTTAACACATTGTTGACATTATTTTTCTTTATAGATCCATGTTTATATATTATGAGATTTGCAAATAAGCTGGAGTTTGGTGAAAAAACTCACGAAGTATCAATGACGGCTTTACGAGTAGTTCAAAGAATGAAAAGGGATAGTATTCACAGCGGACGTAGACCATCAGGATTATGTGGCGCTGGTATTAGAAAAGTTTCATTTATTCGTAATCTAAATTTTATTTAATTTTAATATAAATACTTAAGTTTTAATTAATACATTTTAAAATTTTACATATGATGCTTACATTAACGTTTGTTACAAATTCACCTAAACACTTAAAAAGTCAAAATTATATTATTAAATATAATTAAAAAAAGAGATCATTAAAATTAAATCGATATTAAACAAATATACGATATTTCTTTTACATTAGCTTTGCTGATGGCTGCTCGATTACATGAGTTTAATAGATCACCGGCGGATATTATTAAAATTGTAAAAGTGCATGAATCGACATTACGCAAGAGGTAAAAAGTATTCAAATAAGTCTTTTTCTAAATAAACGTAAAAATTGATAACAAATTTTTATACATTAACATCTATAGGCTTATAGAATTTGGTGATACACCTTCAAGCGCATTGACTCTTGAAGAATTCATGACGGTCGACTTGGAAGAAGAACAGGATCCTCCAGCTTTTAAAGCAGCACGAAAAAAAGACAGAGAACGATTACAAAGGGTATAGAATATTTTCATTTTATAATATATCGTATATCCACATAATTAATTATGCATAATTTGTTGTTTTTTCTTAGTTAAACATAGATACAGAAATAAATGAATTGCAAGCAGAAATTGACAAACAATTAGAAGAACACAGATTAGGAAAAATGAAAAAGCGCAAAGATGGTAATTGTAATAATAATTAAAAAATAGATGAATTATTTTATTGTTTTTATTATAGAAAAAAAAACCATAAAATATTAATTTCCAGCTGCTTCTATAGAAAGAGCAGATACTGATAGATTTATAAGGGAAAGTAATTTAGATGTAATTAAACATTACGTTGGAAACGATGTAGATGACCCTGACAGTGATTTTCAAGATTCCGAAATGAATAACATAAACGATCGATTAATTACTGGATTAGGCAAGGATTTAAACAGTTTCTTAAATTCTATTATAATGTTATATTATAAAATTTATAATACGCCTAATTGTTTAAAGGACCTAATATTGCTTCTATGGGATTGATATCAATAAATGATCGAGAAAATGAAACAAAAGAGTCAGTAAACACAAATTTTGAAAATGTAAGTAAAATTAATTTTAATCAAAACAATTGTTATTCATTAATGTTTTCTATTTAAGGATACTGGAGAGATTGATGTTGCTGATTTAGATGACGAAGAGTTAGATAGTTATATTATGTCAGAAAAAGAAGCACAATTCAAACACAATTTATGGAATAAAGTGAATGCTGAATATTTAAATCAACAAAAAGAAAAAGAAGAAAGACGGCAGAAAGAAAAAGAAGAAGGTAAACCTGAGAAGAAACGACGGCGGACTACTAAACGTAATAAAAATCAAGTACCTGCAAATACTGCAGGTAATGTTATAATATTTACTACAAATTCTATAATATTAATTTTTTATCAATTGTTATAGTTTATTATGTTCATTTTATAATTTTATTAGGCGAAGCAATTGAAAAAATGTTACAAGAGAAGAAAATATCATCGAAAATTAATTATGAAGTACTGAAAAGTTTAAACGTTAGTTTAAATAATTCAACCAAAGAACAACAAAAGGTCGAAGAACCAGTTCAATCACCAAAGAAAGAAATGAACACTTCGTCAAGTTCTAATAAAATGTTAGTATATAATATTTTTTGTTATTTTTTTATTCTGTACAAGAAACGTATCTCTACAATAAATATCAATGTTTATATTTATAGATCTAATATTTCTAACTCATCAAGAATCAAAGATAAGCCAATCACACCAGTAGTAAAGAAACCTCGTGTAGATAAACCTCAAATACAAAAAACAAAAAAAGAAGTGCAAATGCCAGTTGAAATAGAAACTAATACAACTGAATCTATACTTCCAAAAATGGATACCTCTTGTGATATGGGTAAGTTATTAATTTCCACTCATGTAAAATTTCTTTTGCTTGATTAAATTAATTATACTTCTCTTTACAAAATAGATGAGACCGATGATTATGTTGATGAGGATGTTGAAGCTGATCCCACAGAAATGACTGTTGGAGAAATGCTTGGACATCATGGGTCAGAAGATGAGAATGACTTTGGATATGGATATGATGAAGAAGATTATTAATTATATTTAGTGAACTAATATTAAGATCCTAAGGATGCGTTTAACATTTATAAAATGACTATTTATTTATTAGAATACCATTTACTAGGATTTAGCAAAAAGACTGCAGTATATAATGTAAAATAAAGCATTTACTATTCTTAATTTATAATTCTGTGAATTTTTTATTTAATTGCAAAAGCATCATAATAATAAAATGATATAGCGGTTAGGGTCCAACCTCTTGAAGGCGTCATTCAAACGCATGCGATATAGAAAAATTAACTGCGTCGCGCTATATTTATGAAACAAAATTTATCTCTATAATACCTTTTTCTATGTTACTTAATACTTTGGAGTTAATCGTAAATTAAACTTTGCAGTCTACTTCTTAGTATACTTATACTTAATATTTTCCTTACACGCATATTGGAGATACATAGTATCAGAGTAATAATAAACAAGATAGGTTAAAATCTCTCCTTGCGAGTAGGGAAAAGATCATCATATTACATAAACTATAATATTAGGTATTGTATACAACATAAAATATTCAATTAATACCGCAAAATATAATAATGAAAATCTTGTTGGTAGATGGCGTTAATAATACGATGTATTGAAAGACGTGGTGGTGGTCTATCATTTATTATATTATAGTATTGTTCAATTCGAAACAAGCATATGACGTAGTAATTCAAAGTGTTGTGGTAGAAGTATAGGAGTATGATTTTGAATTATTTTTAATTTTCGTATTAGGCGGTTTAGTAAAGGCTTATAAACGTAATTTATCAAATATCTATACTTGTATTAAACAGTCACAGAATACATTCTCATATTTGGATTATGTAAAAAATCAGATTTATGCAATGATTTAAGATTTATATACTGTTTCATAAAATATTTATCATTTAATATATGATCAGTGGAATAATTTTATTTATTTTTTCATAATTAACAATTGTTTTGATTATAGTTGGAAAAGGTTTTATCTACATTAAATAATAATATATGTATACATTCAAGTATAATATTGAGAAAGAACATGACAAAATACATATGATAAGTCTAATTTATAATTTCTTTATTTATTTTAGAACTTAAGCTGTTGAATATAAATTAAATATGGCGAGCACTTCTTCTGACCAAAGTACAATTGCCAAAAAAACATGGGAAATGTCAAATAATATTGAAACAATTAGCACTGTTGATGAGATTTATAGGTATGATCGTAAAGAACAACAAGATATATTAGCTGCAAAACCATGGGAAAAGGAGTATGTTATTTTTTAAATATTTGTATCAATATTAAGATATATTTTTATGATCTCATTTCCAACCACACATTCTTGATCATATTTCAGTCCTCATTTTTTCAAAGATATAAAAATCTCTGCATTAGCATTATTAAAAATGGTTATGCATGCTCGTTCTGGAGGAACTTTAGAAGTAATGGGTCTTTTGCTTGGAAAAGTTGCAGCAAATACAATGATCGTTATGGATTCTTTTGCATTACCTGTAGAAGGCACAGAAACAAGAGTTAACGCTCAGGCACAGGCTTATGAGTATATGACAGCATATATAGAAGCAGCTAAACAAGTACTTAATTATTACAGATATAACATGTAACAACTGCCTATAATGTAATATTTATTTTTCAATTTATTAAGGTTGGAAGACAAGAAAATGCTATTGGATGGTACCATAGTCATCCTGGCTATGGATGTTGGTTATCGGGTATTGATGTATCTACACAAATGCTCAATCAAAATTTTCAGGAACCATTTGTTGCTATTGTAATTGATCCTGTGAGAACAATATCTGCTGGCAAAGTTTGTTTGGGTGCATTTAGAACATATCCAAAGGTGGTATATATTTGCTAATATTTATAATACATAAAAGAAATAATAAATAATAAAAAAAAATTTGATATAAAAAGGGATATAAACCAGCAAATGAAGAACCATCTGAGTATCAAACAATACCATTAAATAAGATTGAAGATTTTGGAGTTCACTGCAAACAATATTATTCTTTAGAAGTTTCTTATTTTAAATCATCATTAGATAGAAGATTACTAGATTCTTTGTGGAATAAATACTGGGTGAATACTTTAAGTTCCTCTAGTCTTCTAACAAATGCTGATTACACTACTGGGCAAATATTTGATTTATCGGATAAACTTGAGCAGTCAGAGGTTGCACTTGGAAGAGGATTTATTTTGGGTGGAACGGATCCTCATGATCGCAGTACTGTAGAAAAATTAATGAAAGCAACAAGAGACAGTTGTAAGACTACTATTGAAATTATTCATGGATTAATGGCACAAATAATCAAGGACAGATTATTTAATCAAGTTGGGTGTAATCCTATTGAAACTCAGCAACAGTAAAACGTATATATAACGTGTAATAATTACAATAAAAAGAATGATTATAATCTACGTAAGTTGTAATTAATATAAGGAACATTTTTTACTAAAATATAATAAAAAAATAAGTTTGTCTTTATATTTTTACTATGATCATGATTATCTTAATATACATATTGAAATTATTCTTGCATAAGATAATCAACAAAAATTGTAATCTAAAAATAAGTGAAATAACTAAATAACTATTAATACAATATTTTTCAAAGAGTAGTGGAATAAAAATACATTTTATTTTCACACCTTGAGTCTCTAGAAAGTATATATACAGCATCTTTATCATTATTCAATATCCTCACAGTTGATTTATATATATTTATATTTATAAAACTAATATAATATTGAGAACAAGTAGGCAGAGTACACCCCACCGAAGGGCTGACACTGTGTCACAGACTTTAGGACAAGGCCACTCAGAAACACACCCACCTGTTCTAGAATTATACACCGCATTCATAGCGCACAACATATAAGGGACGGAGCTAAAATGCATACAGTTATACTGATAATATACTTTTACTAGTATGTTATGATAATTATGCTTTAAAAGAAATTTAAGAAAAAGAAATAGTAAAAGAACATTTTGTTAACTTAGTTATTCAAAGTACTAGACGTTTTATAATACTAAAATTAATTGCGCTTAAAAATCTACATGTTCATACAATACTATTAGAATAAGGTAAATTAAATACAATTAAGTACAACTGCATCGTAACTTCATTTACATAAAATCTTGAAAAAGGTGAATACTTGCGAGTAAGATTTGCTATTGCTACTTTTTACGCAATTTATTGTGTACTGTTTCGCATGATTTAGACGCACATTCATCATCAAATATTTGCTTCATATAGGAAAAAATAACACGTATAAAAAGATATGAATTTTTGTTTCAAAAGGTTCAATTCACTCATACAATTTTCAAGTCCATTTAATTAAGATTAAGAATTAAATCTTTTAACTTCTCTTAAATTGAATCTTACACATTTTTACATAGTTAAATAAATCCTATAATAAAAGGAATGTAAAAATACTTCTTCATATCATAATTTCTACTCTATTTTTAGTTAGTTCACAAAGAATATTCAAATATATGTTTTTTTCAGAAATTATGTATTACAAAATGATGTTTATCAATAATAATAATTTTAGATTTTGTGCATGATGCTTAAATTATTTAAAGTTTTATGTGAATTTAATTTTTTTATGAAAAGAAAATTTGTTAATAATTTTAAGTGATTTAATAAATGAACATGTATATATAAAATAATTTGACAACCAGAAATCAGCCCTCCAATGATATCATATACTCCAAATACATTCAAAACAGTATAAACACCACCCATAACAGACGTAAATATGGGGTATAGCAAACGTACACGCTACATGTATATGTATTTATGTGTAACCCCCTTCTCACTTAAAAAAACTTTTCGTGAAAGAAGCAATGTTCCTCTATAAATTGTTGACATGTCAATTGTATCATAAACATATGTAGTAAAGAACCCCATTTTACATTCCTCGTAATAAGAATTTAATTACTTCTATGTTACTGTAATTATTTAATTATTTACAAGGCAATCGCGTCCGTTTATTACTTACAAATATAGTAGAAAAGATCAATTATTACAACGAGATTTAAGTGCTTGTCATTTATAATTGGGCAGCAACATTTTTAGGGGCAAACACCTTTTATCAGTATTATTAAGTGAGTTTAATAGTTTCTCTTATGTATCCTTTTTTTCGTATGTATTTTTTATTTTAATTATTCTATACGAGAAATTATACGCTAAATCAGAAGCTGTAAGATTAGAAATCCAACAGATCAAATAACAGTGTTGCATGTAATATTGTTCTATCTGTCTATTATTCAGTTAGAGAAAATATTTACACATCTCACAATACATGCAGCATAGTACAAGAGAAATTTTACATTCCTTTCTTTCTTTTTTTGACATTTAATAATTTCATTATAATAATAAATTTTACTATTTTTGAAAGACTTCAAAATAAATATCGTACCATCTGCTCAACAAATGCCAATTTAAATCAATTATAAAACTATTTTATAATAGCTAAAAAATTATTTTATAATGGAAGTAACCAATTTATTAATAATACTTGTTTTAAAAATACTAAGAATGGTTGTTTATTGTATAAATTTTTAAATATTTAAAAGATATTTTATTATGTTATTATACTCAACAGTGTAAAATCAGAATTTAAAAACAATTTATACACAAGCATATTTGCAAAAATCATACTTACAAGAAATTACGTCCTCAGCTTTCTATAAATATAAAATATGGCTTGTGAGCAGATGAAAAATTTGCAGATGTATGTTAAAAAAATGTAATTCATTATAGATTTGAATCTTATTAGATTCAATGATTATTTCTGACGAATTATTAGATTAATCAATCGGTAAGCGTTTTTGCCAAACGTGTCATTTTACCAATATATTTTCATTTTATCTGATGAAAAGATGAAATTGGGTTTCAGTCTATTTAAGACTCAATAATTATTTAGACAGGCATATGTACAATTGTCTTCCTTAATATATCTTGTCACTGCAATGTTAGGGAAGGAAAATTATTTACTTCCGTTTGTTCCAAAACTGGTCCTGTTGGTCCAGTGTAAGATATACGTAATCTCATTCTTAAAGGTACCTAAATTAGGAAAATATATGGGTGATCAATAATAAAGCAAAACACTTCTGTAAAAATTTTTTAAATAGAATACTGTCATATGAACTTACTTTGCTGATATTTGTAACTTTCAATACTTGAGTAACTTGTCCAGAAGGAGGAATGACTGTGCTTGATGGTGACAACATTTGTAGTTGGAATGTCTAAATAATAATACATAAAAAGTAATCCCCATGATTCTTTATATTTAATAACTGTAACACGAAATTGACTACTACCTTAGGAACTGCTGCTTGAAACAGAAAATCAGTCAATATAGCACTTCCAGAATTTTGCGCTGACATATTAATAATTAATAAATCAGCAATGTCTGGTGGTCTTTCCAATTTGAAGGTTATTTTAAGTCCTGCTTTATCCAATACAATCATAGAAAGTGTATCTAGAGTTATAAAATGAAATGAGATTTGTATAGTATTAGCAGTAAGAAATAAGTATTTGATTAAGTTGCACAAACCATTTTGAATTGATGATGAATTAAGCAAACCATCCACTAAAAAGTTTGTTGTGTTAGTGGGACTAAATATTTGTAATGGCGTTTGTGCCTGTGGCAGTGTAGATGTAGATGTAGGTGCACTTAAATCCAAACTACCAAGTAGATCCAAAAGATCATTATTGTTTACTGTATTTGTTGAATTAGAAGGTGGACTTTTATTTGATACAGAAGATGTCATTCCTAAGTCGGTGGTTCCAAGCAAATCTAGAAGTGCACTCTAGAGAAATATAAAAAATATTAAACTCTGTTAATTAAATATAAAAAAATTTCACATATTTTCAGGTGTGCAGGTTATTTCATTCAAATTATAATTCTTATAAACTGTTCGATACAAACTTACTGAATCAGATGGTGGAGTACTCGCTTCCAAAACTGAAGATTTATCTTCTTCTGGTTCTGGTTCACCATTTACCATACCAATAATTCCATTAGCTTGTGGTCTAGCAGTTTCCATAGGAGGCATTCTTTCAAGTAATGCAGATCGTAAATGATCATATTTTCTGAACAACTGTGAAAATTCGATACCTCGTTGTTGCAATTCTATATGTAAATTGCTTCCAAATGTATCAATTATTTGACGAATTTTTCTGAAATATATATAAGGCTTATGTAAATAATTATTTAAATATGAAAATGAATGCAAAAAATAATATAATAGTACCAGTAATAATTAGATTTTTCAGCAATACTTACTCATTACCCTTCTGAAATCTTGTGCTAAGTTTTGTGAGAGATAATAATGTATATTGTTTCGTGACTACTGTATTTTGCGGACTCCAGAGTAACCTTTGATAAACATCAATAACTTCATCTTCTGTTAACTAATAATAAAAGAAAAAGATATACATATATTAATTATTTAATACTTTTTAACTATCTTAATTTTATCATAAAGAATAGAGGGTAAGCATATACAGATATACATAGTGTCTAACATACGTACATTGACAGGAGTATCTATATCTTCTGATGGTGGTCCATATAGTAATAAATCACCATATTCACCAATACACCATGTTGCAACTTGAGCCAAAGGTTGCTTATCGGATGTATCTTTTTCCAGTGCTCTCCACAATGCACTGACAGCATAGCTTTGCTGTGATTGGGTTTCTGAAATTAACTGAATGGTGCATGCTACTACATCATCTCGAACATAATTACCAGCCTAGAAACAAGAAAATTACAATGATGAAGATTGAAAATAACTATAAATAATGAAATATATGTAAAATTAATGTAATGAATTTCATACAGCAACAAGAACTTTGAATAACGTTTCAAGATGCCAACGTTTATTTGGCGCAAATCTTTCGGCAGACATTACTATGTTACTACTACATTGCGCTTTAAATTCTGGATCAGCACGTTCCAAAAAAAGTAATAACTCTTTCATCATGTTCCTAATATTGTTTGAATTTACAAGTGCAAAACTAAGCTCCATAGCTCGTCTTCTAATCGATACATCCGGGTCTTTTAGACACTCCTGAGAAACAAAAAATGAAATGTTTAGTAATATAATAATATCAAATATAAAGATATGAAATAACATAATAAACATTACCAGGATTGTTGAGCGATGTCTTTGTACTGCACTTGTATCTACATAAACTGTTTTTAATAACGTATTCAAAGCAACATATCGGATGTTCTTATCGTTATTTAATAAAAATCGACCTAATATATTCACTGCTAACACTCTCAGTCCACTTTCAGATTTTATATCCATAATAGATAATACAGTTTCATATAATATAGTATTTCCAACATTTTTGCTAGTTTCTGTATTAGTTGCAACTTGCGCAAGTATATCGTTCATTGCTTCGGATGCATCGATATCATTACGTCCCAAAATTCGAAGGAGACGTAATATTTTTACTTGAAGGAACGGGTCAGATACTCCAGATACATCATGTTCTGGAGAATATCCAGCTAGTATTAAATTTTTTAAGATCCTCACAAGATTTGGCACAATCTGAAATAATAATTTTATTTTTATTGAATAATATATTATTTACACAATTTTAAGTAAACAAAGTTTAACCAAGAAATCTGTAAACATATACCAATAAACAAATTATAATAGAATGACAATGCATAGTTCCATTGAAAACTTTTATGAAGTTATCAAAAAGCAATATTTAATTCTAGATATAAAAATAAAGATATACATTGTTATATTTAAGAAACAGATATAAGCTGCTAAGAAAGATCACAAAGTAACATCAATTATATTACATTATTTGTGCACAGACAGATACACTTTAACATCCATAATATAAATAATATAACTAGAAAGATATTCAATAACTGTGCTTCATATAATTAAAATACATTCTTATACAAACATATGTTCAATAAAAAAGTAAAATATTAAAATGTTATTTATAAAAATTCAATTAATATTCAATATGCATTTATTGAAAGTATTTCATGTTATAGGTACTATAATTTTAAAATACATGCATGTGTTTTCATATTTCATTATTTTATATTGATTTTGTATTAGTAAAGCATTTAATATAAATAATCAAGTATCTTCAATAAAAATTACATAGAATAAAAGATAAAAATGATATCCACAATAAGCATAACATGCAAAAATATAAAAAATGCTCGTATGCTTTTTACCTCTCGATGGCCGCATTCCTAAAGAAGATAAAACCATACTTATATTATGAATATCACTATGAGCAAAGAATTATTAAACAATAACACTTATTTAAGATTATTAATCACATTTGAAACTTTTTTATGAAATATTTTATATATATTAAGACATTTGTGTTTTATCAACAGATACATTTATG
Organism: Bombus vancouverensis nearcticus; assembly: GCF_051014615.1. NCBI lineage: Eukaryota > Metazoa > Arthropoda > Insecta > Hymenoptera > Apidae > Bombus > Bombus vancouverensis. The sequence continues at coordinate 9,925,287 of NC_134920.1, forward strand.
TCCTTTGTCATAGCACTGTTATTAATAAAATATAAGTAAAATTATAGACTACACATTCTTTTTGGTAATCTTTTTTAGTAAATGTTCAATTTGCTTCAATATAAAAATTTTTACTAGGAGTATGAGTTCAATGCTCTGGTTAACTGATAATGCTACTACGATCTAGCTTGCAGCTATTGAACTAGCAGACTAGATATGACAACATTAAAAAAACTTAAATTGAATTAAAAAAATAATGTATAATGTTCTTTGATGCAATGACAAAATGTTTGTAATACTAGTCACAAACAACTAAGTATTTTACTAGTTTTGATGTAGTATCCCTCTATCACTTATTAAAACATGTAAAATTTACCTTTTTAAAATGATTCAATGTATCAACACTATTTTCACACATTTCTGTAATAAGTGTGACACCTGTAATTAATACACCATGGTTTTTCTCTGTAATTAAACTACGAGTAGCAGGTAGAAACATTTCCATTAACTCTGGTACACGTCTAATAATTCTGAATGCACAAAGTGCTGCTTTTTTTCGAATATATGCATTTGCTGACTTCATTAGCCTCTCAACTTCAGATGCCAAATCCCTTGCCATTTCTGGTGATGCAATTGCACCCAAAGTACATAATGCCAAACCAATAACAAATTGTGTGGAGCTATTTAAATCACTGCAAGAGGAATTAAATGTTTAAAATATTAAAATACCCTATTATATATGCTTTTAAAAAATATTAAAATAATTTTAGCGAATTATTACTTTTTTAAACAATTTGTAATTAAAAGATGAACATCTTGTCGTTCATCTAGCAGTAACATTGCACCTAAGTAACCAATTCGTTTATCTGTAAACCTTGGGGATGCAATAAGTTTTAGACATTCTAGTTGACCAAAATGAGCTGGATATCTACAAAATTAATAGAATTTTTATTTCTAATAAAAAAAAGAATATTAAATATACATTGTTGAACTTATTAGTGAATATAAAGAGAAAATTTAATACAAACCCAAGCATATGAATATATAAAAGTTTCGCAATATTGCGACATCTCCATACACTATCTTCTTCTCTGAATGTTGAACGAATATAAGCACATTCCTTGTTAACAACTGTCCTTTCTTCTGCTGCAGTTCTAGCAGCTCTTATTTGTCTGATGAGATCCCTCAATCGAGTTGGTGCAGGCATTCTAACTGTTGAGACTTTTAAATTATAACATGTTATCAAGTTTAATGTTAGTAGGATTTAATGAGTTAAATGCTCAAGTTATGAATAATAATAGCAGAAAATTATTTTGTATGTGAAATACAAGCAATGATATGGAGCAATATTTAATTCTACAGGAGGAAATTATATAATAGTAAAGTTTTATAACAATGATATTTTTAAAATTATTTATGTTCTATTCTTATATCACCCTTCCATTTATTTTAAAAAACATGATAAATATTTCAATGTTACTTATTTATTGAAAAATTAAATTATATTCATTACTAAAGATAATCAATTTAAAGTAGATCAATGGAGTTAATTATGACACCTATTTAATTAGAGTTTTAAGTTAATATTATAAAAACATGAGATATTTCTTAAGTTTGAGGCTTGTAATATATAGAATTAATAATAAGCATATAAATTACAAAATACTATAAGAACTAATACAAGTATTCATTATATATTTATTATAAATAAATATTGCACTCTCTTACCTCTTTCTACTGCTTCATTAAATGCTTGTTTTATGGAGGCCATATTAAAGGCTGGGTTAAACCTGCAATATACACACCCATGCTATTTACACACACAAACCATTTACATACCATTTTGTTTGTTGTGCAATGACACTCATGATACGATTCCAATTATTCTATACTTGCTTCAAATGAACAATGTTTTTTTTCAAGCAATATTACAAAAGACTATTGAAATAACATATTTTCTATCATTGCAATAACAAATTGTTCTTTCAATTAAAACTTAAGAATAACTGTATTAAAATTAGTATAGTATTAGAAAAAGATCTAAAAGATTAGCAGTAATTTACATCTAATAACATTTTCATATCTTTTCATTATATAAGGGGATACTGTTATGAATAATTAACTTAATGTTAGAAAATATATATTACCCGTGTTCTGAAGCATTCATGGTTCTCAATGATGTTCTCAATGATGTTCTCAAATGTATATGACGAACTTCAATAATACAAATGAAGTATAGATGAGTATGGAACACACAGTTTCCTTCCTATTGAGAAAAGGTCACATAATATTATGGACAATTGTAAAATATTATTTGCAAAAACTTTAAACAACTACAAGTATAAAATAAATAAAAATAAGTTGATGTTCTCTATCTTTCTTCTTGAAAAATTTTTAATCATTAATTTAATAAAACCATCATTATATAAAAATAGTACAAAATGAAAAATATATTAAAATTACAAACAATATACGACATAAGAACCAATTAAAATTATATTTACATATCACACAATATAAAAAGTAAACATATATATTGTTTTTGTATACATTATAATTGTTTAATTATCTTTCACAAAGGGGATAAATAAAAATAATTATGAGCAATACTATTTGGAAAGTATTATATCTTGAAACAAATACAAATAAATTATTTGTAATATGATTTTAGTTTATCAGTAATTTGTTGCATACAATAAAAGCTTGAAAGTTTGTATATAAAAGACGAAAACAAATACAATATACAGGTTCTTTGTTAAATAGAGAACATAAACTTAATATTCTATTTTAAACGCGTTATAAAACGTGCATATAAATACAAAATAACCGGTTTCGCTGGCGAAATCTAAGTAGTCGATCAGAAGAGTGCAATGCATGCAATGGATATTACCTAGTTTTTGAATGTCATTCGACCAGAAATTCACGTGCTATAAAAACGCGTCGCGGTCGTACGCTCGTACAACTCGACAGCATATTGTAAAACGTGTAAACCGGTTATATAAAAGATCGTTCGCACTGAAGGGCATCGAACCAAGGGTTAGTTTTCTAGCTGTCAAACAGTACCAGTCAAGGACGTCGTTTTCAGCAAACTTGAGATCCGGAAATATCTAAACGACGTTTCACAGCGTACGTATGAGACGACACGAAGACGCCGTCGAATCTATCGTCGTCGTATCGCCCACCTTTTACACGTAACGTCGTATGACAAATACGGCGAGATATGCCTCGCCTCCTAGGGCGCGAGTTGTGCGCCCTCACTCACTTCTGCATAGTCTCTATTCTGCACCTGGTATATCGGCCTGTATCGGTTTACATATACGGTTTGCATTCCGAGTATTTCGCTCCTAATTTGACTTTATATCGTTGACAATACGTACCGTACGAAACGTTTGATTCACAGTAAAGGGTTAATCAACTGGGAAAAAAACCATGGACATAGTTAAACGTCCACAGTCGTTTAGCCTATCACACGACAAACACTCTTCACGATGGTCCGCGGTATTCGCACACCAAAAATCAAAATGGCTACCCATTTTCACTGACGTTGTTCCTGATAATACCGTGGCTTTTTGGTTAATGTTATCGTGACCATTTTCTACAATATACATTCCTTACAATTGAAACATCAGTGAACGGATGTAACAATTATTCTTTTCCGAAATTCCAATTGTTTCATTATACTTGTACCGTTAATTCCAACTCTCTTATTTACACTTTTGCTCAACGTAGTGAATAAAAATGATGTTCATTTCTAAAGCGCGAAATTTGTACTGTTTTGTTCAATCGAAAGTTTATGATCCATTTTTCCCCTTATGTTCCGATAAGATGTCTTTATTGAGAATTTTAGTGATGCATATTTTCTCATTGAAAATAGAATTTTTTCTTTCTCTCTCCCTTTCTCACTCTTATGATGAAATATTAATATATAATTTGAGCGTCATTGCACAATTTGTATTAAAAATAATAAAATTGTGACATACATATGTATATCTACAATATGTTAGCATATCTAATATAAAAATACTTATTTGGTATAGATTGCTATTAGATATTCATTAAATTAAATTACATAATTTTTTGTTATTTCATTTGTATCAAATAAATTTTTCAATGAAATATAATATTGTAATATTTTTCATAGAAGTAATTCTAATAATATAATTATATACACTGTTAATGTTATGGAATAATTTATATCACATGCTTGTTACAAATAAACATTTATTATATATATATAAATAGTTTAAAGTGATAAATAGATATGTGATTATACATAATTTATATATATCTAGAACTAATTTTTGTATGAGATGTTAGAGATAACAAAATCGTCACCTTCTATTCAATTCTGGTGGTAAAACACTCCAATCTTCAGATTCGTAATATGTCCACATGGTGCACTAGAAGATTATTACAAACATTTAATACTGAAATTATAAATCGTATATTGTCTAGTAGACAACTGAAGTAACAGTTTTGAAGACTTTTTATCACCAACATGACAGAAGGGGAAATAAGGTGTTAGCATTATCTCTTATCTCAACTACCTTGATATCAGTAATACAGATCAGTTAACAGAGTAATTGGGAAATTCATTAATTATACTAAATAAAGAATAAAAACTACTAAAATATCAATTGGTAATAATTATCATGTAACAATTGATAATAAAGCTGATATTAAAGTAGATTAAAAAGCAATGAATCAAATAATAATAAATAAAATGTAAAAGAGCTACCTTTTACAAATTAAAAAGAGATATTAATATTCTGTTATCGTAAATACAAAATGACAGAGTAAGTAATTCAATTAGTACAGATTACAAAACAAAGTTTATTAGTAAAAATGTAGTTTCTAATGTAAATGTACAGAGTTTTTACATTAAAATACTGTTCATATATCAACTTATATGAAAGAAATCAGGAATGTCTTGTTAGGACAGACAATTGTCATTCTGATTACGAGGGGGCCGAACGTCATTGTTTCTCTTGACACAATCCACGAGCCAGTGAATTCCTTCATCTATGCCATCCCTTTTGTATTGTATAAATAATTATATGATATAATTGTTTTAAATAACTCATAAATTTCATAACATGCCCATCTTATCAATATAACATATTCAAAATTATACAGTATAATTTGATTGATAATTTATTATTTACGTTAAAAATGTTTTATATTTTCATTAAATCTTATGTAATTATATGTATAAAAATAATATTTAAACTCAAATACTATTACATTACAGAAATAAACAATTTACAACTAAAATAGAAAATTGACATGATATCATGTTATGAAGTATTTTTTTTACTTAACATAAGATTTGTTGCATTCAACTTAAAGTAATTATTCTTTTTAAGCAATTTTCTTTGTAATTCATATTTTATTCATTTATCAATTAGTCATTTATGTCATTACACTAGAAACTTAAAACAATTATATGTAACTCATAAAATCATATTAATATAAATAAGTACATAATACAATTTAATTTCAATAAAAGAAAACAAAATTAAAATAAATAAGTCTAAAAATTTACATACCCATTCAAAGCAGAAACAGGCATCACCATACAATCTCTTCTACCTATTAGGTGTGCATTTTGATTAAAAATTGGTTTTACTTCTCTAACACCCATACAATCAGGCACATCCTGCTTATTAGCTAGGACTAAAAGTGGTACACCTATTAAGTGCTCTGACGATATAACTCTATCTGCAATAAAATATAAATATTTATCCAATAAAAAATGTAATAATTCAATGTATATTCTATTTTTTTTAAACTTTACCAAAAGTTTCTTTAGATTCAGGTATCTTTTCTCGATCTGATGAATCAACTATGTAAATGACAGCATGTGATTCTGCATAATACTATAAACATAAAATATATATAATTTCTTGCAATAGAATAAATAGATATATATCAAATTATCAATTACCTTATCCCACAGTGATCGAAGTTCCTCTTGTCCACCAAGATCCCAGAAGTTAAAACGAACACCAGCTATATCAATTTTTCCAATATTTAAACCAACGGTTGTTGTAATTTTGCAAGGATTCATACCTTTGTAATTCTTTGTAAATTTTGTTTTCGCCGCCTCTAAATATGTCTATGGATTCAAAAACCATTTAGAAACGAATTTGTTTACTTAACCACAAATACACAGCTTTTTAATTCCTCACCGTTTTCCCTGCATTATCGAGGCCTAATATTAATATAAAATATTCATCTTTTTGCACAAGATACTTGTACAACCCATGTAAAAGTGTGTACATTTCAAAGCGCGATTAATTATCAAAAAATTTACATTTCATGTTGTTTACATATCATGTTCGAAAAAAATATATATGTATATATGGTCGTCCATGCAGATCATATATTCTATGTGCGTATTTTACATATATGTAGTATGAAGTCACAGTGAGATTAATAAAAACAAATATACTGAAATAATGTACGCATTACTAAGTGTATGTGATATAAATTACACAATATATATGTATGTATTTTTTATGTACAAACTATATATATTGTAAAATAGATATTTACAATTTTAATTATCTATTAACATATAACCTGAGAAAACATTATTATTTTATATTACTTCTTATTATATTCGCATTCAAATATTTATGCAATGACTTCGTTAATTTTTTATGTTCTTATCTTATTTTTTATCAAGTTGAAACTTTACTAGTTCAGCCAAATTAGCCCCAAAATGGCCCAAATTTTGCAAAAAATCGTATCTGAAATTTTATTATGCGAATTTGTTAAAATCATATTCAGAAACAGATCCGATACGTCTGCCACTCAAAATTTCTTGCACAGATTCTGTAAACAATTTTCAAAGTTGCTGAAAACACATTTTTTGCATGTAACAATAAACGTAATAATCGATCCCCAAAAAGTTTACAATAAAAGTCGTAGATATTAAAAATATCTATCAAATGAGATATCGAACGTTAAGATTGGTTAGCTCGTTGAGCCGTAAGCAAATAAAAACCGTTCAAAAACGCACTTTTTTCAAATGTCAATTATTCATGTAAAATTGAATATACGAAGTCGAAACTTTATATAAATGTAGCTTTTATCATCCTTAAAAAGTGTACCATATTTCATTCCCAAATATTTATTAGTTTTTGCAAAAAGCTATTTGTCACATAAACACACAACTTCATAAAAGTTAATTTTTACAATTTTAAGAAATCACACAGCAAGTGGCAGAGGCTTTCTCCATTCTTGAAGAGTTGTACTATTATGTACAATTCGAAACTAAGCGACTTTTTAATTATAAACTATTAAAAAATAACGTCATATCATTATGTCATATCGTGACTTTGACAAATTCGCAAAGATATTTTCGACATTATATATTGTACTTCTACAATTTTGGATATGTTTGGGTTAAGTTCTGTAGCAAAGCATAAAAATGCAATGTCAACAAAATCAATAATTCGTGCGTTATTTCAGATTTTTATATCAAATATTTCATTTTTTAATTTAATCATTGATTTCTTTAATGTTATATTTTAATAAGTTTTGACGTAGAATGTTCCGCCAAATCGATATGTGTAAAAAAGATATATAGTTCTATTTCTCAGAAAAAACTATTTTAACTTTCATGTGTTCTCTATGCATTCTTTTATAAAAAAATAATCACATCAAATTATTTTTTCCTTGAAACCACCCAATTTTTATCCAAAATATTTTTCATTAAAATTATTACTTACGTAATAATCGATTTTATATTATTAGTACAATATTATTATAATATAAATAAAATATTTGTATTAATAATAAAAAATTGTTCTAATTATAGTCATAATAATCTGCAAAATAACAACATTTATTTTATGAAAGATACATATATCTTGTACAAAAAACATAAATGAATTTTTATTTCATCGCAAAGCTACTTTTCTTTACTGTTCCTGTTTTAGATCAGCAATATTTAAGGAACATTAATGTAGAATAATCGCTAAAAAATTTTTAGGAGAAATGTGTTTAAAGATATTTGTTTCCATAGTAATTTTTCTACCTACTTGTTCTCTGTTACGGCTAGTTCTTAGTAGTATGTATTTGGTCCAAATACATTTAATGCAAAGCTTCCATAAGTGTTTTTTTTCAGAACTATTTTTTCTTGAAGCTATAGCAATTTCCTACATAGAAATACACAAAAATAAAGTACAAATTACCGTTTCATATTTCTAAATAGAATTTCATTCTGACTCCAGTAAAGTATAAACAATATCTGTTATGATTGTCTAGATGACTGTCATTGTACATTATGTGTCTGTTGCTTTTGTGAGCCACATAGCTATTGTTGAGTCAATTGTGGCAATTGTTCCTGTGATTAAATGTAGAAGATCCATGTAAGAGATCAGAAACTGTTACAATTTTTTTAATTTTTACATTTGAACTATTTTTCAAAACTTAATCATTTCTGAGACATTTAAAATCACTGATTTCACTTGGAGATACTTTCTTATTATTGTGTACTATGTAATATGTAATACCAGAGAGGAAATGTAGTACTATATTGTGGTAACGGTACCAGACAGATGATCAACAACTACAACTTGTGATTATAGTTAGTGGATTACTGACGTCATGACTCATACTTAGTGTTGTATACAAGTTATATACAGTTTTAGAAACTCCCGTAGAAAGAGTAAGATTCTTAAAGCGCTTTAATCAAGTGGTTAGGATTTGTTGTGCAACGCCAATATGCAAATATAGCCCGGGTTCGTTTACCTCCGTCTCTTTCTCATTCAAGTGTTACTAATCGCCAGCCAATAGTTGCAATCACAGTAGTCAAGTTTTGTTTACGTTTACTGTCTCGTCTTGTTAGGGAGACTATATATGTACTTATTTTAAGTAAACGGTAAAAAATGATAAAAATTATGTCAGTTTAACCCAGTTGAGTAAACCCAGTAGTTTATATTCTTTACTTTCAATCAGTTATTGTTTTCACTGCAGGATGGCGTTAAATGCAAAATCCTAATCACTTGAACCCAGCGTCTGTGGTGGCCGATTTATAAAACACAACTTCCAATGTTAAGACCTTTACCCCATCCACAAGAGTCTCCAGATTTGTGGATACGACCATGCTCACATCCATACTGTAGGCAAATGGAGGTAGGGGGATAACGTTATAGATGTAACGCGAAGAAACATAAAACGAAATTCATGTGATATAAGCGAGTGGGATTAATACGACGTTATATTCTCTCAAGAGAGAAATTTTGTGATAACATCTTTATTTACACTGTGAACATATACAGATACGGTAATTCGAATTTTTCTCTTTTGGGAATTTCATGACAGCGCCGTTATGCGGCTAGTGAGAGGATTAAAATATATTAAAATGATGACATTCTCCACCACCAAAATTTCGACGAGTTGCCGAACCTATCGTATACATACTTATACTGTATAAGATCGTGATGATATTTCTATCCTGCATTGCAGGTCTCATACTGTGAATATAAACTTACTCCTTTCAATTCTATCAAAAAATGTCAGCAATGGTAAGTTTCAAATATGAAAGTGATTTAATACTTTGTTTTATTTATTTATTTTATATATTTTACGTAATAAATATACGTTGTATGTAATTGAACATATCTTTAAAAAGAATTTTGTGTCATCTCCTCCTTGCTCAATACTTCATCAATACCTAGGACTATGAAAGTGATATGCTGTCAATAAGTATGATTCACTTTTTTAATCGTAAAATTTACTTTTTTTCATAGAGGATGAAAGCAGTAAGGTGTCCTACTGATGAACTTAGTATTACAAATTGTGCTATAATCAATCCAGATGACTTCCCAGATGATGTCAGGTAAAGGTATCTTATTAATTTATTGATTTGTTACCTATAATAAGATTTAAAGCTTAAGTGTCTATGTATACATATATGAATACATATATAGATTTTGATAAGACTTTAAACCAATTAAATTGAAATGTAATTTAATTTATCTTTTTATTTGTAATTGTTGTATATCAATCTTATGTATAAGATATTGAGTACATATTGATAGATAATTCAAAATTTCAAATTTATATAAAATAAATGAAATAATTTAATATTACTATAATAAGATAAAAGAATAATACAATTTAATTTAATTTGTAATTTAGAGTTTTAGAGATAAGTTTAACATGGTCGTATTTTTTAGGCATATTGAAGTTACCACCGCACCAAATCATCATTTTGTATTTACTGTAAAACGGCATCATGAAGTACCTAGGGGAACTGTTGGATTTAGCTTACCTCAGAGAAAATGGGCCACTCTTTCCCTTAATCAGGAAATTGAAGTGCGACCGTATCATTTTAATCCTACCTCAAGTACAGAATGTTTATGCACTATTGTCTTGGAAGCAGACTTTTTACAAAAAAAATCGTATGTACATTACATGAAAAATTTAAAAAAACTGGCACCCGTAAGAAAATTTATGATACAATTTATTTTAGGACTACTTTGGAACCATATAACACTGATGAAATGGCTAAAGATTTTTTATTACAATTTTCGGGGCAGGCATTCACCGTGGGTCAACAGCTGGTGTTTCAGTTCAAGGATAAAAAAATGCTTGGCCTTGTAGTTAAAAGTTTGGAAGCTGCTGATTTATCTGCTATAAGTTCTGGACAAAATACAGCACCTAAAAAGACTCAAATGGGACGTTGCTTGGGTGATACTGTTATACAGTTTGAAAAAGCAGAAAATTCAAGTTTAAACCTTGTTGGTAAAGCAAAGGGGAAAGTCGTTCGTCAATCAATTATCAATCCAGATTGGGACTTCCAAAAAATGGGAATTGGTGGTTTAGATAAAGAATTCAGTGCTATTTTTCGGAGAGCATTTGCGTCACGAGTTTTTCCACCAGAAATTGTTACTCAATTGGGTTGTAAACATGTGAAAGGAATTTTACTTTATGGCCCACCAGGTACAGGTAAAACGTTAATGGCACGGCAAATAGGGACTATGTTAAATGCTAGAGAACCTAAAATCGTCAATGGCCCTCAGATTTTGGATAAATATGTTGGAGAAAGTGAAGCTAATATTAGACGATTATTTGCTGATGCTGAAGAGGAGGAGAAGAGGGTATGAAGATATTTTCAACCTTCATTAGGTGTTTTATACAAGTTATTACTAGTATACTAATAAATAAATATTTATTTTTAGCTTGGACCAAATAGTGGATTACATATAATTATTTTTGACGAAATTGATGCTATTTGTAAATCTCGAGGTAGTGTTGCCGGAAATACAGGGGTTCACGATACTGTTGTAAATCAGTTGCTTGCAAAAATAGATGGTGTGGAGCAGCTAAATAATATTCTCGTTATTGGTATGACTAACAGAAGAGATATGATTGATGAAGCTTTATTACGACCTGGTAGATTAGAGGTATTCTTCTTAGTATCAAATATGCTTTAAAAATAATGTTCCAAAGACCATTTACTTAATTAAGTAAAATTTGTATACATACAGGTACAAATGGAAATTAGCTTACCTGATGAACATGGAAGATTTCAGATACTTAATATTCACACATCTAGAATGAGAGATTATAAGAAGATATCACCAGATGTTGATTTAAAAGAATTAGCCACATTAACTAAAAATTTCAGTGGTGCAGAATTGGAAGGTCTAGTTAGAGCTGCACAAAGTACTGCTATGAATAGATTAATCAAAGCTTCTAGTAAGGTAGAAGTAGATCCTGCTGCAATGGAAAAACTTATGGTTTCCAGGGCAGATTTTCTTCATGCTTTGGAAAATGATGTTAAACCCGTAAGTAATTTTTAATAAAATTCAAATGTTATTAACAGAAAGCTGTAACTTTTATTTATATTTTATTATATATTTTTTATTAATATTTGCACTTTATGTTATAGGCATTTGGTACAAGTGCAGAAGCATTAGATCATCTTCTTATACGTGGAATCATTAATTGGGGCAAACCAGTGGCAGAAATTTTGTCTGATGGTAATTTATATATTCAAGAGGCACGCTCTACAGAAGGTTCTGGTCTTGTATCAGTTTTGTTAGAAGGACCGCCGAATAGTGGAAAAACAGCACTTGCTGCTCAAATAGCTAAAAATTCTGATTTTCCATTTGTCAAAGTATGTACACCAGAAGATATGGTTGGTTTTACAGAATCTGCAAAATGTCTTTTAATTCGAAAGGTAAATATAAAATGAATATTTTCTAATTATAATATATTTAATAATATTTGGTATATATATATGTTTTTTTTAGATATTTGACGATGCATATCGTTCACAACTTAGTTGCATTTTAGTTGATAATATCGAGCGTTTGTTAGATTATGGTTCCATTGGACCACGATATTCTAATTTGACTTTACAAGCGCTGTTAGTTTTACTGAAGAAACAACCACCTCGTGGTCGCAAATTATTAGTACTTTGTACCACGAGTCGTAGGTAAAATACTTAATGTTAATACAATGATACTTAAAGATAATAATACAATATATATTTTTATTAATATAATTACCATACCCTTTTTAGACAAGTTTTAGACGATATGGAAATGTTGTCAGCATTTAGTACAACTCTTCATGTACCTAATTTATCTACTCCTGACCATCTCTTAAGCGTTTTAGAGGAAGTGGAACTATTTAGTAAAGATGAAATAGTATCTTTACATGCCAAACTTCTGGGAAAACGGTATGTCTTTATACTAAAAAATTATCAATATCGAAAGCATGATTTGTATATTTTTCTTTCAGAGTTTTTATTGGTATAAAGAAGTTGCTATGCTTAGTAGACATGGCACGTCAAGTGGAACCAAATTATAGAGTTTCAAAATTCTTATCAAAATTAGAAGAGGAAGGTGGTTTGGAGTAATAAGTATATAAAGCTGTAATTATTTGTGTAGAAATGAATTAGATGTGATTTACGGAAGAGTATATAATACGTACGTAACAAAGAAATTTGCATTTACATACATATGAAATCTATACCAGTCGAAAAGATTAGGTACAATTGTGTGAGGTATATATATCATAGGAATACTTAAGTAAAGCATTTTAATTATTTATAAATGTTATGCATATGCTTTATATAAAAATGATATTTTCTACTATTTTTTAAATGATTCTGTTAAACATACAGTATTCATCATTTTTTAATTGTATTTTTTTTAATTACTTGATAACAACTTGCTTTAAAGTTCCAAAATAATTCCACTAATTTAAAAATATGTAAAATACACAATGTAAAAAGATGCAAATATAATAGCCAAGAAAAATGAAAATTTTCGTTAAGTGATAATACAACTAAATATGTGCAATAGATTATTGCATAAATTTTTAATTTTTAATTTCTTGTAAAAACTAAAAGTTTATTTTACATTTAACGTAATATAATATATAATATCATTCATATATAATTTTATTATATATGAAATGGGCACTATGTGTTATATCTGTGCAGAAATGAAATTTACATGTATCTTTGCAAAAGATAAAGAGAAATGCTTCCTTTAGTTTTAATTTGTTATTATAGTCTACTGTAAAATCAGTTTATATTAGTAACATGTTTTCTAACAATGTTATAGCAATAAACATAATTGTTTATGTATTATCGAAATTTGTTACATGTATTATAAAAATATATTTGTATGCCTTCACTTGTATGTAATGTATATCCATACAACAATCTGCTATGTATTTATTATTACTTTACAGTTTGCTGTAATTCTAGTTGTAAATGTATGTATGTATGTATGTATGTATGTGCGTTAGTATTGATGTTTGTAGCATCTACAGTTAATGCCTTTTAGAGATAAACAAAACCATTCCAAGAAATATTTACTTTTTTGCAATTGATAAGAAATATATGAAAAGATGAATATTTTTTATTAATTAAAGTTGAAAACTAATTTGATTTTAGATAAATTCTAAATTAATTTTGAAATTATTGTGCATGTTATAAATAAGTAATTTATTTTGTGCAAGTTATTTAAATAATTTGTTTCATGTTACTTTCTCAGTGTAGTGAAAATGTATTGAATAATTTCATTTAATTTGACATATGTATTTATATACAGTTAAATTGTCTACAAGAAAATCTGTATATCAATATTAAATACTAATAGTTATACTTGATAAATATGTAATGTGAATCATATCTGTGTTAATATATTACAATAATAAATTTACGACATATGTAATATGTGTAAAAGTAAAATAAAATCTGATCGAGTATAGTGATTAAAAATGTTATTATCTATCTACATTTTACCTAATTAGTAATTTATACATAAAAAATAAAACATAATAATAATCATAATGTCGCTCACTTGATATTACTCTTATTTTGTTTTGATAGTTTGTATACAAATATGATTATATTACAATTAAAAATTACAAACTATGTAATTACATTAGTGTATATAATTGTGCAATAATTTTTAATTTTTATACTGATCGGTTTTTAAATATGCATACAGTATGTTATAATAATACAGCTTAAATTTTTCATGCAATTCTTCATTGCATTGGGCCTGTTTCGCGTTATATTTATTATTCTTATTTACAAATTTTATTTCATTTGTATTAATAATTAAAATTATGATGATATCTACTATTTAATTCAAATTATTTACGTTAGAAATATTAAAAATTATATTAAAAATCAATAGTAACAAATTATATTTGTTATAAAAACTATTTTATTCAAATTTTATTATAGCATGATAATTAAACATGTTAAAAGATCACTCCATTAATTTTAATAGTTCTTTTTAACCTTTTAGTTACAACTTTGTATTAATATTTGAGGAAAAAAGAAGTTTACAATTGAAAAAAATATTGGGGGACATTATATACTACTGATATATAAAAATAGTACACATATATTTTCATGTATATGTCCTTTTTTTGTTAAATTTACTATCAGTTTTGTTAATTTTATTTTGCATATTACTAAATTTGAAAAATATAAGTAAAATAACAAATATTCAATCAAAGGTAATTAACAAAGCAGTATCCAAACTTGATGTCATCAATATTCCCTATTTTCCCATAAAGTTATCATACACTTCTTATCTAATACCTCATATTCTTTAAAGTAACACATACAATAAATTTTACAATAAACAGTTTTTAACCAGAAAAGCAAGATTTGATTATCACATAAACTTGATATGAGCTCCTACTTCTTAATTATTATTTCGTTCATTCTTTACGTAACTAAAAATAATTATAATTCTTTATTGTTTATAATATGTACAATCATAAAAAGTATAACCATTTTCCATGTGCTTTCAGTGCTTGGCAGTATTTAGGCACCTTAATTCCGTCAAGGAAAGAGAGAAAGAGAATAATTTATGATTTTATTTTTGTATAAATTGCGCAGGCGAAATAAGCATATTTAAAATAACATCGATATCGATATCGTTGATCTTCGCTTATTCTAAAAAGAATATTTCTTATTCCTGCAATAAAATTTTTGTTAATATTTCTTTCTTGAAATAAATAATTCTATTGTGGAAGCGTATTAGATACATAATATATCTAAACGTCGAAATGGTCGTATATCTTTTAACTGTTACATTTACAATTCGTACTTGAAATATATGTATGTATGTGTTCCTGTACAAAGATTTTATACACGCCAAATTTATCACACCCCATTGGCAATACTTGGTGTAATATTTAAAGCATGAATATGGAATATTTAGTACAAAATTTAAAAGTAGACATATAAATCAACAATGTTGTATTTATCCTTAATGATACTCAAGTACGCTTTAATAATATCTATTATAAGTATGTGTGAAACAATCCTCAATATTCTTGTATTATAGAAGAATCGATGTTTTATATTAAGTCATGTTACAAGAATTGCGTTAAGTGTTCATAAGTCATCTCACGATGATAATACTATAATATATATGCAGTCTACAAACACAGATCATATTTTCTAAATAACAATTATATATAAAATATTTTTAACATGTACATATATTGGAGGAAAGTTTCAATGTCGATTTAAAACAATATTTGTGACATATGTTTGATATTAGTCAGCACCAAATATTCTCTTTGTATGCTCGAATAACCTTATCCCCCATTATAACATCGGTCATAAAGTTTTTATATTACAAATAGTTTGTTGATGCATTATATAAATAAGCTTGTTTAATAAACAAAAGTTTCTGCTTTCCACTGAAAAGATAAAAACGAGTACAAACTCTTACAACGTCAAAGTTAGTAAAAAAACTCACACATATTCCTTTCAGAGTAACACGCTTTTTTTAATTTATAAAATGTGAGAGTAATAGAACAATAGCAAAATGATGATTGTGAAAAGGATACTAAAAATAATTTTATAATTTTCTCTGTGTTGCCTTTTAAATCTTTTTATCGCCTAAGTTAATAAAAAAAAAAAGAAAGAAATTGTACAAAAAAGACGTTTAACAACAGATATCCTTAATAATTGTAACTTCATTATGGCACATGAAAGAAAATCACTTTATTTGGATGTCGAGTCACTAACCTCATAATTAATAGATCATAATGAATTATCTACTATGACTATTTAATATTAATATCACAAATGTTTACATTTTCAATGTTTTTGAATTAGTTCAAATTTCATACTCAATTCGAGCTGTAGCTGGGTCGTTATTCTAGCACGGTTCAGCATTTATTAAATTTTCAGTCATCTCCATTGCAGAGAAACTTTGTATCTGACATAGTCAGGAAAATATATAATAAAAGATAAGCATGGTAATGAGTCAAATCACGATGGCTTACAAGACGGAAATTTCTTAACGTTAATACATGAAATTGGTTTGCGCCATCGCCGTTTACTTTGATGTGAATTTGGTTTGCTGTTGTGACTATTCCAAGTAGTTTTTTGGTCTTCACTAATTTTGTCCATTTCTTGAAGCCGTTTTTCTTCTGGACAAAAAAAAAAGACAAACTTATTTAGTAGTTGTTTATAAATTTATATTATGAGGGTTAATTTTATTTTTTTTTTAATGTATATAATATAATAACTATAGTTAATCGTGCAATATACAAAACAAGTCATCATTGCAATAGTTATAATATTACTACACACAGTTTAAAATATGCATGACACATTGCAAAAGCTAATACATAGAACTATTCGAAAACATTGTTGAGTTAAAGATTTTAATTCCATAATTAATTTATATATAACTTTAGATGTTACAAAAGGCATAGGGGCAAAACAGGGTATACACTATATAGAGAGTACCCGTTTTTGTCAGCTCGCAACATCATAGGTAGATATAAGCGTGTCATTGTTACAGAATGGTGCATGTCTTTGATAAGAATACTAGTAGTCGATTTGAAAAAGATTGTTCAGTATTCCGTTTAGAATCTGAAAAGCAAAAGCTGTATTTTATTCAAGTGTTTATGTACTTTTATTATAATTATAATTTGTATAAATATATATTCTCTTTAATGATAATTGTTTTCTAATAATGTATATAAAAAAGATAGATAAGTTTTTGACCAACTTTTAATAACAATTTCCTTTGTCTTCAATTTAAAATAATCTATACAAATTATGCAAGACATCTTAATTTATAAATAAATATGTACAAATACTACGCTAATTCTGTTAAAATACAGTTATAGAATGTTTGTATTAGATAAAATTATTAATTCAATTATAAAATAATATAATTAACAAATCGTTGCATAAATGCTACTTATGAACTGTAATGTATTATACCACAAATGTACTAACATCTAGTTTGTATATTTCTTATTGGTGTCTTTATACATGCAGATTTTATCTTACCTTTCTGTTAGTTGTGAGAATACAAATTAATATCAAATATTATCGCAACAAAAATTTAAGCTTTAATACATAAATACAATAACACATAGCACAATGCAAAAAATCTAACTAAAAAGAAAAAAGAATAAAAATACATACCATTTAGCTGATGTTCGGTATAATACGTAGGATTGTCGTCACCTCCGTAATGATACTCCATCAGGTACGGTAGTACGGTCATGCTGTGCCATTTATGTCCTTTAAGAGGAGGTATAGGCACTTCTTCTTGCGTTTTAGGATGCCTGCATATAGTCCATGGGTGTTTTTTAACTTGTTGCAAAGTAAATCTTTTATCTGCGTCTTTCTGCAGCATTCCTTGTATAAGAGATTTTAGTGGCTCTTCTACTTCTTCAGGTATAGTATATTCACCTTTTCCTATATTTTCATATAATTTATAAATATTATCGCCTTGAAAAGGATATTGACCTGTAGTTATATTGTACCTATAAAATATTTATAATCTTATTAAAAAGTGTTTGCTAAATCCCCTTATATTATATTTTATGAAAAATAGAATTTGATTTGTAAATATAACTTATTTTAACACAACAAGTAAATAAATATAACTTATAGAAAAGTATACTTACAATGTAACTCCACTGCTCCATATATCTACTTTAAAACCAGAAAATGTTTCACAGCCATTTGCAATTTCAGGAGGCTGAAATGCTGGTGATCCTTGTCCCATTTTACATGTATCATCTTCAGAAAACATATCTAATGCCTAATAAAAACGTAAAAAATTGTACAATGTAATCTTTTAGTTTATGATCTATTCTATTAACACAAACTTTAACTTTATTAATTTGGAACACTTGAATTTAAATATTACATTAGTATAATAAAAAAAAATAAGTTAAATATATACCTCTGCAACTCCAAAATCACTAATCTTCAATGTGCCATCTAATGCTAATAATAAATTCCCTGGTTTTATATCTTTATGTACTATCCCTTTGCTGTAGAGGTATTCTAAACCATCCAGTAACTGACAGAAATAGTCATGTGCTTGCCAAATTGGAAGCTTCTTAAGAGGTGTGCTTCCCAACATATCCTGCAAAAAATCTAATAAATAGAAATCTAATTGTTGTTAATTCCATGCAGGTTTTTATTATACATAAAATTTACATAAAATAACAGATTTTAAAGTGTAAAAAGCTATTATACTAAATTACAAAAATTATATCATATGGAGTTAATTAGATTAAAATATTAATTTTGTTATATATACTGTCTATTGATACATATTACATTAAAAAATTAATTTTAAAACTATATCTTTTACTCTTATACTGAATATATAAGATAAATCAGTTTTAAATATTTTTATAATATATAGTAAAAAATTTTTCAAATGTTTATAAAAGCACTACAAATATATAGAAATGTTGAATTAATTATCACACAGGTTGCACTAAAACTTTAAACACAATCAAACATCAATGTATAGAGGCATATGTGTATAACACATTCTAAAATAAACCATGTAAGGCTTTTGAACTTTACCTGTAATCCACATACACAAAATTCCATAACTAGGTACATCTTCTCCTTTTCATCATTATATAAAACATCTACAAGGTTAATTACATTCTTATGTTTTAATATCCTTAATAGTCTTATTTCCCTGTTAATGAATGTGAATAAATAGTATTTAGAATTCTAGAAAGTAATCATATATATGTCTTAAAAGATATATATTACTTTTATGTATCAACGTAGCCTTCTTTTCTAAGGTATTGTATAAATTATAAATTGTCAGTAAATATTTATGATTTCTAACATTGTGTTTTTTAAATAAACTACATTAAGAATAATAATACACACATAAATTTTAATTTTATTGTATATACTAAAATAATTGTTATAAGTTTTATAATGTTATGTAATGTTACATTAAACTTTTAACGATTCTAATAATGTAAATGTTTACATTACGTGTATTATTCTATTTTGTACATTCATTCTTGTTGGATTAATATGAATATCATACGAGTAAATATTGCTCTTTCTTTGTGTTTTGTACAAATAATAAAAAATAAGATTTAATATAACAGAAATCATGTGGTATCATATCTACAAAATTCAACAGATTGACTGCATAGTATTAGCAATTAAAAATTGTTTTAATCGATTTTATTTCATGAATAAATAAGATATAAAGGAAATATTAAAATTTTTTAATCGTACCGTTGAACGTTAAGCTCTCCATTTGGGATTCTACGAAGTTTCTTCCTTTTCAAGATTTTCACGGCTCTTCGACAAAGTGTCTCTGAGTCCAACACTTCTTTCACCTTTCCGTAACTACCTTCACCAAGAACATCACCCATAACATATTTACCGATAAATTTACATTTTTTCTTTTTTTCTTCGTATATAATCTGATCTGAATCCACCCTATGGAAGAACATGTTGATCTCATCCAAATCATAGTTCGGATCATCATTGATCCACGTGACTGGCTCGATATCCCGAAATATTTCATTGTTAATTTCTTCTTCGTCTGGGTCACATATTGTGATCCTATTGTCCATTTTTCACAATGCTAATTGGACTAAAGTTACTGAAAACCACGCAACTTTAACCTAAAACACGACCGGCACCACCATTGTTGTGAATTACAGCTGTGTGTTCCACCACGGCTTGTGATAATAAAGGACACGATCGTCATCCCAGTTTCGGAACAGCATGTACTTACATACTAACTATACTAGCGCTTAAATTCGAAATATTACTTTCGCACCTGAAAATATACAGTGGCTACAAGAAATATTAACACATGTTCTTATTTTCCAATGAAGCGTTTTTTAATCGAGTTCTACATTTTGTTTTCATAGTATTAAATTTTTGTAACCATATGAAAATATGTACTATTAAATGGTACGAAATTTTATATACTTGGATTAGATTAATTAGTGTGTAGGTACTATAATCAGGTACTAAATACTGGGGTATATCAATACTTTTTGTAACCTCTGTACAAGTATGTATATTGAATTGTATTATATTTTGTGTTTATACAAATTTTCTTTTTGCTTGTTTATACAGGTATTCTATTCTTTCACTTTAACATATTGACTACCATATGAATTTTATATGCATATTTTGTCTTGGGAGCCATAATAGATTTAAATACATATGTATTTAATTTTATATATATAATTTTTGCAAAATATTTTTAGTATATATACGCACTTTTGTCTGACATCTAAGTCATTCATATTGTTAAATATTTCTTAATCCATGAAATTTATCTTACTTTAATTATACCAAAAAATTGAGCAATGTGAGTTATTGATGACACACTATAGTTGTCAACGGATCAAAGCAAAAGTACTGAAAGATACAAAAAAATTTTAATTTAATGTTAGCAACTTAGACTAGTAAAAAGAAATGTATTGCATAAAGATATATATATTTGTATGTCAGATATTATATTTATTTAAATATTCTTGTAGTATTCTTATAAATAAATGGATTGATATAACAACAATTTTTTAAAATTATTTCAATCTATCCTTATAAAATAATGTATATTTTGATAAGAATCAGATAATTTACGGTCCCAAAATCTCATGAGTATAAAGAACTTCCTACTATGATTTCTTAAAATATTTTATATAAAAATTAAAAATATGGATTTTAATAGATGAAATAAATTAATTGTAGTATGTTATATTATTAATCAGGTACTGCTATGTTACAATATGAAATATATTTCTTAAAACATATCTTTTATAGTATAAACAATAGAATAAAACTTTAAAAGTATAATACAAAAAAGTTTTATAGTATAATCAATATGGAGCAATAAAAAAGTCCTTTAATTTATTTTTTATATTCAAAGTTCCATTTACTAATAAATAACATTTATGAAGTTTCATTGGAAAATGAAAACTTGATAGAAATGTTTTTTGCGTTATTTTATATAACTCTGTGTCTTACTCTTTTATCTTTAAATTTATACAAATATATAATAATATGATATGCCCTTTCTACAATTATGTACAGTACATAAAAGTATATCTCTTGATTATTATTGAAACAGGTGTCTGAATTGACGAACTTTCCAGTTGTCACTTCATGATTTTATATAAAAATCATGGAATATATTAAAATATTATACCTTTTAATGAGAGGGACATTTTATATTACACATAGTGAAAAAAAGATGTATTTTTTGTATGATATTTTGTCAATGATGATGACCAGTCGTAATTAATGCAGGTAAAAGGGAGCCCAATACTAAAACTAATATTTCTTTAACTTTTAGTCCAGAAGAAGACACTGCAACATTTTCGGCAGTTGGTAGATGTGTATAGTTGCCACTATTTCTTGTCATTAGTTCTGGTAAAACATGTACTGTTGCAACATATAGGAATGTACCTGCACTAAATAACATTGCTACTCCAGTTGCATTAACATTACTAAGTGTTTCTTTCCCTTCCTAAAAATATATATAAGTATATCAATTTTACATTAATGTTCCGAGAATATATATTAAGGATTCATTTCATTATTTAATCTTAAAACAATTTACCTTCCCAATACCAAAATATGTTACAAGAGCAAGACAAGGTGCAGCTAAAGAAAATACTAAAAGATGTCTACCAATTTTTTTTCTATCTACTCCCTCATGTAGTAAAAATGATACCAGACCAAATGCAGCAGGTGCCTGTAAAAAATACCTGAGTTATTTATTTAACACTTACTACATATATTTTTAACATTCTTCTTCTTAGATACGGAAAACTACTTAATTTATTTTGTTTACCTTATGTAACATTATTGCTAAAAAAACAATTAATTCTACATCAGCCTGTGATGTAGTTGCAGCAGCTCCTAATGCTACTCCATCAGCTGCTGCATGAACTACGAGACCTAAGGTGGCAGTGACACTCCTTTCTCTTACTCCACTTCTTCTAGCTGAACATTGATCAATCAGTAGCATAAATACAAAACCAAGTATTAAACTAATACCTATTAAGGAGTGAGGATCACCTAAAAAGTGGAGGTCAAAAATATTAAGTTTTACTGAAATAATATCAAATTACATCTAAAGGGATTTCAAGTATTTTAATTGGCTGTATATATAGTTTTTTATATAAAACTAAAATACAAAATATGAAAAATATTTCTGTTCATTACAAATATAAATATTAATATCTTATATTATAAAAAAGATACAAAATATGTATGTTTATCATATATAAAAAACTATTTCATTATAAATATTATAGTGAAATACTAACTGTGAACTCCTTGATCACTATTGCTTCCATCAGTAAACAATGCTCTTATACCTTCAGGTATAATCACAGCTAGCGCAGTGCCTACAAGAAGTCCAGCACCAAGTATCGAAACCAGTTGTAATTTATCCTAGAAAGATTAAAGGTTCATGATGTTCATGATCATGGGGTTCTTTGTAGAATCTGTAATCAGTAGTTTAAGTATATGACAATCACAGAAAATGATAGATAAAAAAATTGTTCTTTTCATCTATCGTCAAATGAAAAGGACATTACCTCAGATAAATTCATGACTAATGGCAAGGATCCAGCTATACAGGAACCGACTAACATTACCAGTGAAAGCATCCATAGTATTGTACTTTCTTCCATTTTCTAAGATGTATTTTTTGAATAAATGAAAGATATTTACTTCATCGAATTAATACTTTCCCATTGCCATTTAATATTAAGTTATCAGTTCTATTGTACCTGCTAAAACAATTCAATTTTTTTTCTATAACATTCTAACTAAAATACCATTTCTGACAGCGTTTAACAATCTGTTTTCGTCTACGTAGCAGTTTCGCGGTGAATACTGTGATTATAGCAACGACATAGAAGTGAAGAAGTTAGATGAAAATAGAATATGTTATAATGAAAAGTTTTCATCGAAGATTCATTTCCCTGAAAATATTAATATTTAATATATTTCTGTCATATTTGAGAAACTACTTAAAAGTAAAATGAATGCTTAATGAAAAATCTATTAGTTTATTTAAGAAACAAGCGACAGTTTTTTATGTTTCATATATGTAAAGATGTTTTACATGTATGTATACAAACTAAGGATGATACATTCAATGCTCTGTGAACTTAAAAAAAAAGGATCAACGAACTCAAATCTATATATTTCTATTTATTAATTTTCATGAATAATATTTACTTGCATAGATGGCGTATAAGGATTTATCTCATAACTCCGTAAAAAAAGTAAACAAACAATGCATATAATCAATAACTATAGATAATTCATGAACCCTTCTTACAGATTTCATTTATTCTATCCTATAAATCATTTTTATACGAAACATCGTTTTAGGATTTTTTTTTCGCAATTGATAATAATACTTGATTTCTTTTGATTTTTTAATTTGAATTATTTTACTAGATGGCAGAAGTGTCGATTAGCCGTAGCACCCCTAGCGGAAATATTAATGTACTAAACAGTAAATGATTGGTAACGAGTTGAGCGAGACAAGTGATTAAAAAATGGCATCCGCGACGACGTCGCACAATGAAGTTTCGCAAGAATTTTCTGTCAACAAACTTATTCGTGTCGGTTATTACGAATTGGAAAAGACTATTGGCAAGGGAAATTTTGCCGTTGTTAAAATGGCCACCCACGTTGTGACTAAATCGAAGGTAAGTCCATTGTTAACGCATTTTTCTCACAAACACGAACACCCGTCATTTTGTCGTTATATCTTTGGATAACGGCATGGACATATAAATTATATCATATTTTACGCATCATAAAAGCTTTCTATGTAATAACAATGTGTCAAAACACGAAGAGAGCTAATAACTTGAAAGAATGTTTCGCGAACCTATGTTACCAACAGATACTATTACATCGATTGAAATATGTTCGTTGGATGTTTTTTCAAATCATTATTAATGATAATAGATTGGATATCATTGAAAAGTAAAAATAAAAATACCGTCAATTAATGTTCATATAGAAATTTATTGATTCGATATGTATTGATTCTATATGATCCTATGCATGTAGTATTTTTTTTTAATTTGCATTCATTTGTCTTGTTTTTCCTCTTTTTATGTTTTCCTGTTTTCATGTAGTAATTAAATCAAATATATTACATTACTACAATTTTATATATTAATTTTCTGGTACTGCAATGCAATTAATTTTTATAATTAAATACGAATTATATAAAAAATACATCTCTTTTTTAATGATCTTTTATGTGCTTTGAAAAATTTGTAAACATTTTGTGTTAATAGATGATATATATTACTAATGATCATGTTGTGTTTTAAGTTTTTTAAAATAACAAAATATCAAATTAAACTGAACACATTAAACGTTACTTGTTCGTGATATTTCTTAACAGTCATAAATTCGTAATATGTATATTTCTGTTATAGGTTGCTATCAAAATAATAGATAAAACAAAATTAAATGAAGAAAATCTAGCAAAAATTTTTCGTGAAGTACATATAATGAAACGATTAAGGCATCCACATATTATAAGATTGTACCAAGTAATGGAAACAGAGAAAATGATATATTTAGTTACTGAATATGCTCCAGGAGGAGAAATATTTGATCACCTTGTACGGAATGGAAGAATGCCAGAACCAGAAGCAAGAAGAATTTTTCGTCAAATTGTTCTTGCTGTTCGTTACCTTCATCAACAGAGAGTTGTTCATCGAGATCTTAAGGTTTAAATGCAAAAAAATTTATTTTTAAAATATTTCAAAAATTTATGAAAAATTCAAAAAAATGAAAAAATTGTTGGTATTTGTATATAAAATAACTATGTATATATTATTATTTTAGGCTGAGAATTTACTACTTGATGCAGACAATAATATAAAACTTGCAGACTTTGGATTTAGTAACGAATATACTCCAGGTGTCCCACTTAGCACCTGGTGTGGGTCCCCACCATATGCTGCTCCAGAAATTTTTGAAGGAAAGCACTATGATGGTCCAAGGGCTGATGTATGGGTATGTCATATTATTATTACAATGTATTAAAATAACAAAAAATTCTTATAATTTAAATATTTCATCTGTAATTATAGAGCCTAGGTGTTGTTTTGTATGTGTTGGTTTGTGGTGCATTACCATTTGATGGACCCACAATGCAACTACTACGTTCTGTAGTAATCTCAGGGAAATTCAGAATACCATTTTTTATGTCTGCAGGTAAATGTACAAATTTATATAATTTTAACATATTGTACTCCATTATGTGTTTTAAATATATACATTTGACAAATATATCAATTTTTTCTAGAATGTGAGAAACTGATTAGACATATGTTGGTAGTAGAACCAGAACGACGTTTAAGTATTTCACAAATTTTAGCACACTCTTGGATGGGTGGAGATGGTACAACAGAACCTGAACCAGGAGGGTAATATATAAATATTAATAAAATACGTACAATAAATATATGAAAGAGGTATTTTATTTATTTTAATATATGTTCTCAGGTGTAATCCTGAAAATGTGCCACCACAATTAAATCAGGTAGTGATAGAAAATATGTTAAGATTACCAGGGCTTAGTCCAGAAACATTGTTAAAAGCAGTTCAAGGAAATGCTTTTGACCATGTGTCAGCAATATATAATCTTCTTGTTGACCGATTAGAACCAACAATGCCTAGTTTACCTAGTATTCAAAGTATACCAGGAGATTATGCTCCTGATGGAGCACATCAGTTAGAAAAGGTAAATATTGCATTTTATCCTGTTATCTAGCAGCATGTATTTCAAAATCATATTCTTCTTCTTTGCTGTTCAAAAGTTTGGTGATACAGAAGCAGAAACAGAAGAAAGAAGTGGATTGCAACTTACACCTGGCACACCTTATCACACAACAAGAAGACACACAGTTGGACCTGGTGATACAGCTCATCAGCCACCAACATCATATCCTTATAACTATAACCATACTACAGGCGATCCTGCATTACGACTCCTTCCTATATTACAGTATAATAATACTGATCCTCAAGTGTTACCTCATACAAATCTACCCTTAAACCTTCCTTTAGTACAACATCAACCTCCTCAAAACTTCCAAATCAAAGATCAACATTTATTAAAGCCTCCTCCTGTGATGGGAGCAAGTAAGTAATATATACTACAATTTATTTTAATAAATCATTTCACTTTTTAATAAACATTTTATTAATTATAGCGGGGAGTTTTGGAAGAAGAGCTTCGGATGGTGGAGCTAATCTTCATGTCTTCTATCAACAACATGGCAGCAATTCTGGTGGTACTGAAGATGGAGGATGGAGTCAACCTGGTAGTAGAGAACACTTACAACCTGTAAGAAAAATAAATACTATGACGCTATGAAATATTTATTAAAACATTAGTTTGCAGCACGACTAATTTGTTCATGTTGTATATAGATACAAAGTGGAAGTCCAACTTTGGTACCATGTGCTCAGTCATTAAATGTTGGAGTTAATAGTGGAAATGGTGATGCAAATGGTAATAATAGTGGAAGTGGAAGTGGCGGTAGCGATAGAAGAAGACGAAGTGGTGTTACTGCCGTTATGCAAAGACCAGGTACTGTGGATTATCCTTTTCAGGTATTTGTGTGCACATTATCAATGCACTTTATTACAACATGTTTTATATCACTTCGACGAAAGTTGATTATTATGATTTGCTGTATCAATTAGTTTAAAAGCTTGCTATATTTCTTCATTTCTAAGTTGTAAGTATTATCATGCCTTGTTTATATCTTTGCTTTTGCAATATTTGCATATTGGTATGTATTTTTGTTTCTTTATTTTGACAATAGTATATTGCATGATAAATGTCCTTATGTGACAAAATCTTATATTGTTACTATAAATATTATAATCATTGTGTATTATTTATCACTACTAGTATAATGTTACATACTATATGTAAATATATTTGAATAATAATTTTATTTTAAATTCGTATATAATTTTATTTAAATAATATACATGTGCACTTTATCTGCCATGTACTTCATTATATTTGATTTTATTTTTGATTTTGCATGGTTTTTTGTGTCTACTGCACTACCATGCCTCGTTGGTTGGTAATATGCATGTAGTTATAAATCCGGAAATGGTAATGGAGGTGGAAGCTAGGATGAATAGAGCTTACCTCCCATCACGGCTGTTACCAACACATCTTAGAGGATCTACACATCCTAAGAAGAATCCATTGTATCATACTAGCACTGGTAATTTTTGTGTGGTTTTTTGCGTTTTGTATAAATAGAAAAACGAATTACCATAAGTATTGTATATTCACTGTTAACACATTTACATGCTTATTTATATTGTATCATATATACAAGTGTGTGATTTGTATAATTATAATAATTAAATAATACATTATTTTGTTTTGCTGTTTTTAGTAGGCAACAGAGATTCATATAAGGAACCAAGTACTCATGTTTCTACAGAAAGATATTCTCCTGTTCGAAGAGCATCCGAAGGTTCTGGTCCCCCTGGACCTGGGATTCAGGCACTTCAGCAAGAATATCAACAGTTGCAAAGGTTAGCGTCACCATCACATAGTCCTGCAAGTATTCCTGGATCTCCTGTACATGAAAGAGGGGTAGCAGCAATCACACAAGGTATTTTTAATCTTGTTGTTTGTTGTATGATATATAAAGTCTAAATAGAAAATTTTTAAAACTATAATATAATTCATTTTATTGTTAGGTTTAAGTGGATTAACTACAGCAGCAGTACAGGGCAGCATAGTTCATGGTACTCCAACGCAACCACCTGCAACACCATTAGATTTGAGTCCATTAAGACACCATAGATCACCAGCTACCACACCAGTTAGTTATTCGCCTAGTAACAGTCCAGCTTTGGATATGATTCAAGAAGAACACCCTGTAGAAATACCAAGGGTAAATAAATAACTTTCTTATTGTTAAACTTATTTAACAAATTGTTGCTGAATTATAATTTTCTATATTGAAATATATATATATATTATATATGTTATATAATATTCTATTAAAATAGTTATCATATTGTAATTATTTGTTCTAGGTACCACCTCAAATATCTGTAACAGATCTTGGGGGACAAGTAACACTAATTAGTTGTTCACCTTCACCATCTCCATCGCCTGATTCGCTCGAAGATACGTTACCTCATTACAGTCCTCTTCCCAGCTTCATCATCTCTGAACCATGTGACCCATTGAGACCTAGTATTACACGCGGTATCGGTAGGCCACTAAATACGTCAATACCTACAGAAGTTGAAGTTACATTATCTGATGAATCGAGTAGGTTGAATTCAGAAGCTATATTAGGTCGTGTAAAACAAATTATAGATGCAAGAGCCCCTCCAAAAGGATTTGTCTTCTCTAGAGAAGAAGTGAAAGGTGGCGGGCTTAGTTTAGAATACCCAGGTGGTGTTCAAATTGAACTTAGAGTATGTGAATCAGAAGAGAAGGAAGTAAAAGGCATTAAGATGCGAAGAATTAGTGGGGACCAATTACAGTACAGTCAACTTTGTCAGCAGCTGATCTCGTGTATTACTGTTTGACGACAGCCAGCTTATAATATAATGTTTTTCTTATATATTACGTTACATTCCTGGTGCCACACACACCACTCATTACAGTATTGCACATGCATGCTGCATACGTACGAGCGGTACTTTAAGCATACCATTCTTTATATTGATACATTCATATATGTAACATTCAGTGTGCTTCGTTTTTCAAGATTCTTTCTCCTTTTTTGTTTTGATTTATAAATCTGGAAAAGAGGAAATTTTTTAACTTGTGCATAATATGAAGTCAGAACAAAAACATTACAATAATTTTTGGAAGTCTTATTATTAAGACTTTAAAAGATATACAAACATATATGCTTTTACGCAAGCAAGACGATGTTTTGCTACTTCTAAACAACCTAAGTATTAACAACCTGGACGTTTTTCATAAACTTTAATCGTTAATGTACATCACACATCATTCCTTTTTGTAGAATATTTGTCTTCATGTTAGAAGTTTATAGCTAGTAAATTCATATTTTACTGTTCAAATCATCATCAGGTGCCCTTTTTAGCTTAGGTAAAAAGAAAAGCGTCTTTTGTACCGAATTAGATGGCAAAATATAAGCATTTTCATGGTATATATGTCTTTCTAATATGATAGAGATGTTTTATATGGAATTTACTATACTTAATCGATTGCCATTGCAGACAATTTTAATTTCATAATCTATATTCCATGTTTGTAAATATTCGTTTTACAAATACTGCAATCTTTTTCTTTTATGTTATTGAAACTAGAAGAATTGCCTTCTTTTTTCTGGTACAAATATTACTCCGTTGGATAATTTAATTTTAATAGCTAGAGACATATACATAATCTTTTGTATAGTGCAAATACACTATTGTGGTTTGTAGTTCAAAAACTACACAGACTGAGTTACGATTGTATATCTTTTTTTTTTTAAATCGGATATTAACATTTGTTGCAATTTTTAATGATATAATCACAGATTATAAATTTTTGAAAAACAATGAAATATCAGAATAGAATACTTTCCAGTGGTTGCACTTATGGAGCATTTAATTATTGCCATTTAAAAAGAAAAGTATGCAACCTAGCTCTCCTTGTGTAACCAAAGAGTTGAGTTGCTTTTATAGTATCAAATATTGAAGGTACATCTTTTACCCACATTTTAAAAACAAAAGGGAAATATGAACTATAATAACTTCTAGGTAATATTAAATGAAGTTGTAACTAGGCTAGCCCTTTTTTTATCATTATGTTGCAATGAGTAGATAAAAGACATTATATTAGTGTCATATAAGAGAAGTAGAAAATTTAATTCATTTAACATAAACAAAATATTTTTCTAAATTTACTTATTCGTGAACTAAACAAAAGATAATGTGCAGAGAAATGTTTTCTGTGTATAGAACAAAGTACAATGTTTTTTATAGGATACAACTTGTACAGGCTTAATTTTTTTCATTATATTATTAGATGTGTGTTTATTCTCTTTCTGACAAAAATACTTTGACTTAATGTATTTATTTTTTAAATTTATTTATTAGGTTCAATGATGATGTTTAACTCTAGAATGTTTTAAATTCATTACGATTACTTTGTAATAAATACAACACATGTAATTCGACGAATAATTTATATACTATATACAAGTTGTATTCTGTAAGTGAAATTGCAAAACGTTGTATTTCCCGTACTAGTACATCTTTTATTTGAAAATTCCACTTTAAATTATAAATCAATTTATGTTTATTAAAAGTAATAATGCTTTTATGTTTCTGTAAATAATGAAATTTGATGTAAATATATGATATATACTATTTAGAGATCTCTAAAGTATACATTATGTAGGCTATTCTATTTGAGATAACTGTTTTTAATATTTTAATGCATTGAAATATTTGTTAATGTATAATTATTCTTGCAGTATATTTTATTATAAAATCTCTTGTAAAAATGTATATATTAATTTTAGATTCAATTAATATTATGTTGAAAGAATAATCGTGGAATCATTTTCATATTAGATTAAATCAAATTGTAAAGGAGTTTACATATATTCAAATTATATGAATAAATTATTTCATTAGAGTTAGTCAAATCAGAATAGCCTACCAATATTATGTAATGCCCAATTTCCATCGAATAATTAGTAGTTTATTAAGTTTTACCATTTTTAAGTTTTGTTTCTAGATATTCAAATCAAAGTGGGAATCTTGTACATTTGCACTTATATTAGAATTAGATTTATAATGAATATATATCATTAAATGTTATGATATAATTTGATAATTCTTTGAAGATTATTCAAGTTGCAATTTTTTAGTAATATAGATGGTATATTTCATTATAAATCATTTCCGAATAAATCTTCTGAATAATTCTTAATATATTAAGTATTAGATATCTAAAAATATCTACTACACTATATAAATTAAGTATATTGCTAGTACATGAGATAAGCGAGATTACACTCTTAGCATCTATTTGCAAAGATATCTTAAAGCAGTGATTCATTTGTACAAAAATGTTTTTTACCAAATGTTTCAATTTTTTTTCTATATTTTATATAGGGCAGTAATATTATTTGGGTCTTCCTTACAAATTTTGATTTTCTTATGATAATATTGGAATGCATGCTTTTATCCTTGTACATTATGATGTGTTGTCTATATTTTGTAAATTTTGAAATCCGGAATACCAAAATCTAATAATTGAAAACTATATAAATTATATTATTTTAGACATTTTCTGCTATCAGTTAAAATGTACATAATTGTTACGAGAATGTTAAAAAAATACCAAAAAATTTAATAACTAAATATTTTTTATTTTAGCTGAATTTTTAAATATCATGATTGAAAATGCAATTGTGCACAAACAAATTCTATATTGATGGAAAATGGGCAAAAATATTACAATTACGCACAACAGTGAAAGTGTAGATCAACATAATCCAATTTACTGTACATAACACATATACATAATTATTCATTTAGGATACATACTACGTGTATGTATGCAGAAGCAAACTATGTACATTGTAAACATTTGCTATATGGATAGGATACAGATAGTATTTTCTGCTGTCAATTCTTCAACTAAGACTGTGATTTTTAAATATACTAATGGCTAGGTAGATACAATACATATTGATTAAATATGATAAAATAAAAATAAAAGAGATATTCAAGACATGTGCATTTTTAATGTTTCTATTCATTTTGTACAACAATAAACGTATTTGTTAATTGCGTTATTTAGTATCTAGATCTCGATTGACTAATATATAAATCACTCTTTTGATTATACCCAAATGCTTAAAAATTATATATTATGAGTTGTACCAGGATTTCCTCTACTTATATTTGAAATTATGAATGTTTCCCGCGCTAGTTATTTGGTAGGTGGCACTAATTTGTCTGGCTTTCATATCGTTCTGTTGTAAATAAACTAATAATGGACATTTTATTTATTATCATTAAGTTTTTTTGACCACCCGTGATATGAATAAATGTAAAAGGAATCAATGTATAGAATCAACAAAATATGAAATGTTTAAATATTTTTGTATGAATTAAATTCAAAATCGAAAAAAGTTGTCGAATAAGAACATATTTCATTAAATAGTTTCATCGAATAATGTATTAAAGAAATTGTGTTTATCTGCTATTAATGTAAAAATTGTTACTTTGGTAAATATTATCTTTTTTTACATTTTTAATACTTAATCAATATTTTAGTTACCTAACCTATATATTTGTTTTTATTTACATTTACGTTATTATACTTATCTGTAAATAAATAAACATTTCTTTGTTTCTAAGTTACCAGAAGATTATAATACTTTTAATAATATTGTACAAAATGGAAGTCATTGAACTTGTTTCGGATGATGAAGCATTAGGGGATAACACACAAAAAAATAGAAGTTCAATAATTTGCAATTCTAATTGTGTCAACTTTGAATGTTCTTCTGGAGTAGATATGAAATTAGCACCTTCTTTTGCATGCGCTTTTTATGGAGTGAATACAGAAAAAAAGAAAAAGCGTATGATATGTACAAAGTGTTTTATTGTTGCTTTAGAACACCAAAAGGTTTGACTTATAAAATATGTATTTTTGACTACTTAATGTGGTATAGTAAGAGACAGATTTTTGTTTGATATTTACACTATGATATTAATTTTCATAGCAATTGGTCGCAGCTTTAGTAGATCGTAAGCCATTATTGAAGTGTGAATTTCCTGACCGTACAATGGAGGTAGAAATTTCTGATAGTGATGATTCAGATGATGAGAAAAAGAAAGATACATGTGATGAGGGTAAAATTAAAATTGTATTACAATGTATTATGTATATTTGAGATATTGGTACATGTTTTATTTGTTTCAGAAAAATATTTGCCAGAAGAAATGCTTGCGGATATGGAAGAAATGTTAGATAGCACATTAAACAATATTTTGGAGAAGTATGATGTTGACTATCAAATTAAACAAGCTCATAATGTACTAAAAGATCAGTGGGATAGAATAGATGGTATATAATTATTTTGCAAAGTATAATTTATATATATTTGTTACATTTGAATTAGATCACATAATTTTTTAAACAGAACAAAATGAAGTTCTGGATAAAACAATTAAAGATTTGATGTGTACTATGGATATGTTACGTAATAATTTATATGACGAATTCAGACCACAAATTCAAATGCTCGAAGAACTTCAAATAAATGATGGATATGTGGATAATGGATTTTATCCATTAGTGGCAACAAAAAAAGTTACACAAATAAGAATTGCCTCTTCAACGTTAGAAGATAATCAACCAGAAGTTTTACCAATTGAACAAGATAATAGCCAAGTTGTGGTTTTGGATTTACCTCCAATTGGTCCACTTGTGAGAGCACAGATAGATATTGATACCATTGTATATATTATGAAGCATCCACTTATGCCATGGATTAAAGCAAAGGTTTGTGAATATATTCTTACTTAAATTTTATACAAATAGTTCTACATTTAATCTACTTAAAGATTTACTTATTGTTTACTAGGTGCAAACTGTAGTCTATAGAATTCCCTTACATTGTCGTGTAAAATTATTACAAAAGAAGTATAATTCTGTTACTAAATCTGTTTCTGGTAAACAAATCGCAGCTGCTGTAACTAGCCAAGTAGTAATTCCAATTGGTACACGAGTAGTTGCTCTATTTAAAGACGTTTCATCTAGTAATTTTTATAGTGGAGTTATAGCTGAACCACCAAAAGCTACAAATAAGTATAGGTATATTTCATAGATGAAATTTTAAATAAATTAATAATATATGAATAATAGTAAGTAATAATAGATTTGTTACTTTTTTAGATATTTGGTATTCTTTGATGATGGTTATGCTCAATATGTTGAGCACAAATGTATTTATTTAGTTGCTGAATCTTCCAATAAAGTTTGGGAAGATATACCTAATGAATCTCGTGATTTTGTGAAGAAATATATTGAAACATATCCTGAAAGACCAATGGTCAAACTACAAACAGGACAAGTAGTAAAAACAGAATGGAATGGTAAATGGTGGGTTGCAAGAGTAATTCAAGTTGATGCAAGTTTAGTACAAATGCATTTTGACGCTGATGGAAGAACAGAATGGATCTACAGAGGTTCAGCTAGATTAGGGCCTTTATATATTGAACTTTTAAAAGCCAATGCTAGACAACAAGGACATCATGCATCTGTCAATACACCTAGTCGACATCGACTGCCTGCTATCTCTAATGTATGTGAATCATTTTAATTCTATTTTTATAGGAGATAATTAATTAATGTAAATCTTACTAATATTTTAGAAAAGCAATTTACCTTATGTAGAATATACATCTAATCTAGAACCTGACGAAGAAAGATTTTCTCAATTAGAAAAAGAACAGAATATAGTAAATGAAACTACAAATACAGTTACATCAAGTGCACCACAGCAATCACGTGCTGTTGCTAGAAAAAGTACAAGTAAAAAGCAAAATATTGTGGATACAAGTTCCTATAATCCTACAACAGAAACAAAACCTTCTCATAGTATCGTTGTAAGTGCATTAAATAAACTAATTATAATTCTTATAAGATAATTTAAAATGAGATATAAGATTTAAAAGCATATATTATCACTTCATCTTAGTACTACCAAACGCAGAACAAGATTCAAACAAAAAAATTTGTTCCACATAAATGTGGCCCTCAGTGCGTTCAAGGAATATCTTTTACACCTGATGACTTGAGAGGTTATTCACCTCTTTCAATACCATTACTTTGTGGTTGGAACAGACAACTTTGTAAATATCCAAAAGGCAAGAAAATTACATTATATCAAGCTCCATGTGGTGTCAGATTACGAAATATGGAAGAGTTACACCAATATCTTCGCAAAACAGGCAGCCCAATGTCAGTTGATTTATTTGATTTTGATTATTGGGTGCATTGTCTAGCAGAATTTGTCTTGGATAAATGTTTTATCAATATAAAGGTAAATAAAATATTACGATTATTGAGATAATTAATACTTGCTTAGTATTTTATAACTCAATCGTTCTTTTTTTAATTTCAAGGATCTCAGTTATGGTATAGAAAATGTACCAATACCATGTGTTAATGAATTAGATCACACTCAACCAGATACCATTAGATATAGCACTCAGAGAGAACCAACAGAAGGAGTTAATCTTAATTTAGATCCAAATTTCTTGTGTAGCTGTGATTGTGAAGACGATTGCCAAGTATGCTCTTTTTATAATAATTTAAATTATAAGATATCTAATTATATAAATCATTTTATAGGATAAAACAAAATGTCAATGTTGGCAATTAACAATACAAGGTGCTACTCTCGGAGGAAGAGTGCCAAATACATCTGTTGGTTACGTATATAAACGTTTACCAGAGCCAGTTACTACTGGAATTTATGAATGTAATTCTGAATGTAAATGTGCTGTAAAAACTTGCTTGAATAGAGTAGTGCAACATCCATTAACATTAAAATTACAAGTGTTCAAAACAGCTCCTCGGGGCTGGGGCATTCGATGTCTAAACGATATTCCTCTTGGATCTTTTATTTGTATATATGCTGGTAGATTACTTACAGAACAGGTAAAAAATTATAATAAGATATAGTACAAACAGTATAACTTATTTTAAGATTTATCTCTAAGGGAGCTAATGAAGGTGGTAAAAATTATGGAGATGAATACCTAGCAGAATTGGATTATGTGGAAGTAGTGGAAAGTATTAAAGAAGGATATGAAAGCGATGTTCTCGAATCAGAAATGCCATTATCTACCACAGAAGATAAAAAAAAATCTATAACTAGCGATGATGAGGATAATACGAAAATAAATGCAAATGATTCAGACGAAGATTTCAATGTTAGTAAATACTTAAATTTCAATGTAGATTCTACAGAACCTTCTATTAGGTAAGTAAAAAGTACTTAATTATTAATAAATGATGTAGTCTATATTAACAGAATATTAATAATAAAGAAAAATTATTAATAATGATGTAGAAAAAGGCTAAGAAAACGAAAACGAGATGATGTCAATCAAGATGGATCTGAAGAAAATAGCGAAGATGGACACGCTGCTAAAACCACCGAAAATATTACGAAGTCTTCTACCAATGAAAATCGTTCAAATGATCTAGATGCAATTACTATAAGTGATGAAGAAGAAAATAGAAGTGGCAGACGCGAACCAAGTAGATTTGATCCAACAGTGGAACCAACGCAAATAGAAAGACCTAAATTTAAATCAGTAAGAGATTTCTTTGGAGAAGATGAGGCTGTTTATATAATGGATGCTAAAACAACTGGAAATATTGGACGTTACTTAAACGTAAGATATATTTTAATTGAAACTTTTACATGACTAGAATACTTCAAAACAGAATTTGGTATTGTTACTTCTATTATTAACATTATATTTGAATTATAATTATTGGTCATTTTTCAGCATTCATGTGATCCAAACGTTTTTGTGCAAAATGTATTTGTAGACACACATGATGTAAGATTTCCATGGGTGGCATTCTTTGCTTTAAATTACATAAGAGCAGGTCAGGAATTAACATGGAATTACAGTTATGATGTTGGAAGTATACCAGGTAAAGTCATCATCTGTAAATGTGGTGCATCTAATTGTAGAGGTCGACTTCTCTAATATGTGACATACTTTATATAAAATTAATAAAATTTGATTAATAAACGTGATTTAGATTTCCCTTTTTTTTAAATAATATGATTTGTTATTATAAGTTGTATGAAATGCGCAACAAAGTATTTTGCTCATCATTAAAAAGATGTCATTTTTAAGTGGTTTAATAATATTTTTATTTTATATCTATATTGTATTTATTGAAATATTAGAAGTTAGTGTACAAAATAAAATAAATGCAGAAAATTTAAAAATCAACTGCACTATATTTTACAAACATAATGTTTTGTCTTAAAATATTTAATATGTTAATAGTGCATTTTATATATAGATATGATATGAAAAAAATAAGATATTAGCAAAAATATATATTTTATAACTATAATAGATACAATTTGTATTTTTGACAATTAACATTTGACAAATAAATTTTGGTATATAAAACGTTTTAATATATATATTATTAATAGTTTATTTTTATTATTTAATTGCATATATATTTTATTTTCTACTAATATATGTTATATTAATATACTGTAAGCAATAATATGTTGAGTAATAAATAAATGATAAATACAGGTTTAATAAAATACAATGATATACATAACAATGATGCACTGGTTTATTATTTTTGATTATTATACACCTTTAAAACTTCTTAAGACATGTTAGATAGTTAGTACCATAAAGATAGCTCTTTAATTTTCTTTTCTATAATTTATACATATCATTCTTGAAACTGAATTAAATTATGTAGTATCTTAATTCAAGCATTCAAATATTTCAATATATACTATAACTTTTTGTCACAAAAAGCTGTTTTAGTTAGTAGGTAGTTGTAAAAAAATGTATAAAAGAAATTTGTAATATTTGTAAATTAATAACAAATATTTAAAACACGATGCTGCTTCTTATAAATGTATCAAAATATCTCTTGCTATATAATGTTACATGCTTTAAAAATAAATTTGTTTCTATTGTTAGTTTGCAAAACAATCTGTATGATATAATATTTTAAAGCTGAAACTATATATATTTTAAATCTCTAAGAGTAACCATATAAAAGAATATGAGTTCATGATTATATGCTCCAGATGTGCAATATATTATTATAAAACTACATGTGTGTACCTATATGTTTTTGTTTTTTAATTTAAAGTGTATAAATATGATAGCCTAGTCATATGCAGAAAATCAAGACAAAGCAATGATGATACTCCTATGAGGAACATTAAAATACTAAAATAACAAAATTATTGCTTCATGATTTGTTTGGCTTTGTGCTAGTGGAATTTAAGCAATTCTTTGATCTCATCCTTTTCAGCAGCATCTAAATAATTTGTTCCATTTGGTGTCAATCCATCTGCTCTAGCTCCTTTTTCTAATAGTAATTTTACACAATTTGTATGTCCTTCCCAAATTGCTGCTAATAATGCTGTTATTCCATGTTTATCTGTTACCTGTAAGTGAATACATTTTGCTTAAATCATTGTAATACGATTCATTTTTAGTATAATTTCTCTAATGTTCATCTCTTATATTTCAAGTAAAACTAATAAAATATTATGTACAATGCTTAGTAAAAAGAAAGATAAATAAATTTTGAATATTTTCATGTTTCAATCTCACGCATATTATCTAATATTTATATACATTTACATTTGCATTTGCACCCTTTTCCAAAAGATATCTGACTACTTCACTTTGGCCATAATCAGCTGCATAATGTAGGGGTGTCCTTCCATCAATCATTTGATTGACATCAATATTCTACCAACAGGAATATATTTAGACAATTTAATATATGTTCACTTGTAAAAAAAGTGTATAACTAATTTGAAAAGGAAATATGAATGATCTTTACAACTATTAGTTTAATCGGGTAATTAGTATTTTTTTATATATTTTGAACTATATAAAATTCTATGAATTCTATATTAAACATCATAAAGCGATATCTTTTTATGACGTTTCTGAGTAGCGGCAATCAAAAAGCAATAGAAGAAAAAGATGATTTAACGTTTCATATATTTGCCTTTTTCTCAACGATATCCCGCACTTGCTCCAAATCACCATTTTTTATTCCCCACACGAGTTCACTCATTTTCGTTGTAAGCTATTAGAAAAATTTTATATATCACACAGCCTCTCAAATTTCTACGTTTATTCTAATCAGTTCACGTTCGTACTCACTCAAGTCTCACGTCCATTAAATTTGGTTAAACAGCGAATTTCGCTGGAACAATCTTTCCAGGCTGCCAACATATATAATAATAAAATGAAATCTTCTAAGATACCAACATTAAAGATAGCGTACTAAAGTCAGATAAAATGAACGATTTTCTGTTCCAATTAAATAACCAATGCTTATTTTATAACTACAATTCTATATGGTGATATTAAAAACAAGTAATGAACTATACTGTTTAATTTTCAATTTGTGTCTATATTCAAAGTTCTCTCCAACTATGTATAGAAATAATGATAATAACAAGGTAGAAATTTTTTAATTTCTCAGTATTGCAAAAGTTATGCCTCTTTGTTTTTAATGTAAGTACAGTAATTTAGCGTATATAATTTAAAATTTATTTATTACAGCTGCTTTTTCATATTTCTTTAATTAAAATTCTATTAGTTATGTTTATAGAACAATTACAAGATCAACTTAAATACTATTTATTCTTCCCAAACATAATGATAATAAGATAAAGATTTCCCAAACACTTGGTAAAACAATTTTTTTCTTAAAAAATTTAAAAATCAAACAAATATTATGCACATTAATTTATATTAGGAAAGTAGTTACGGTATATTGTATTCACTATTGTCGGAAGTACGGGATAAAAAGTACACAGTGTATGTAGTATTGAATTAAATAAGTATTAATTTAATCACATATAATTACAGTCACACATGTTTTTACATTACATACGCAAGACTTTCTACTTTTGGAGAAAAAGAAAGAATTAATTTCCTATGTGACAATTATTGTTTGGAGAAGGGAATAACAAAACGGCTATAGGAGCATCTAAGTCTCGACTTCCAGGACTAGGAGACTGAAGAAACTCAATATTTTCGAACAGATTCCGAAACACTGATATTACTTGTACACCATCGTTTATCAATGATAATGTTAACAATACGCTTACTTTTATCTAAGCTATGTATGTTTTGCTATTTTTTGATAAGTTCTTCGAGTTAACTCCTGAATTATATACAGTATATAATTTTAGTCTCGCATTAAGTTAAGTCGAATTGCGTTGAAGGGTAACAGGATGTTGTAGTAAACCGCCTTCTCGTGATGAAACAACGGGTATCGATGCGCGACGTTAAAAGTAATACATATTCTTTTTGCTTTAAGTAAAGACGTTACCGTTCTTTTCGACAAAAAATCTCAACTAAAATTATTTTTTCCTGTTTCAGTTATTAAAAACAGTTATCTCAGAATACGATAACAGATCTTCGACTTCTACCTTTTAATCGACCGTTCAATTTATTGTAGTTTGCGAAAGTCACGACCTGCATTTTTTTCGTTTCTTTGAAATTTTTTTTAAATTAAAAATTTAAGCCTTCGCCGGAGTCGCTTCCGGGGTTTTCTCGGTCTCTACGATTTCCGTGGGTGGAGGCAAAGTCGGAATTTCCGGATATTCGAGTTTCGCTCCTTCTTCGCATTCGAAAATGGGACAGCAGTCTGGGAACGTGGCAGTCTTGTTAGTTTTGTCTGACAGTTTGCATTTCGGGTTAGCCTTCGGCAGCGGTCCACAGTCTTCAACGAGTTCGAAGAGGCGACCAGAGTTATCGTCGGCTGGCACGCAAGTGGAACGGCCGCAGAATGGTGTCAAATCCCAGGATTTCGTTGGTTCGATGGTAGCGCATCTTGTTGAGGCGAAGCACATACCGGGGAAATCTAAAAAAAAAAGAGTTAGATGGAACTATATAATTTATATCACAAAATTAATCTTTGGCAGTAAGAAATTAAAGTTTCGAATTTAATAATTCTTATCAAAATGTTATTATAACATTCGTATAAAATTTGTGCATGAAATTAAATTCTTTCTAATTCTCTATAGTTTGTTATAATGTTATATCATAAGTAATTGAACGAGTAATCGAATATCGTAACAACTAGACAATCGCTAATATTTTTACGGAATACAAGTTTCTGAATTACATAAAATATATTACATAAAGAAGATATCGGATTGATATGTTGTATTAACTAGAACACTAGATTTGATTACGTAACGGTACAGTCTTTTATGCAATAAAACGTAGCAAATGGTAGCCTTTCTTTGTGGAGAAAGGAATCCATATCGTTTAATTTACTAGGAATAACCGGAATCTTCTACCCGGAAGGTATTGCGTATTTAGAACTGGATTTTTTAGCAAGTAAAAGCAAGTAAAAAGCAAGTAAAAAAACAAGAAGCGATTAATCGTGGTCTATAGTAAATATCCTTATCAAATATCAAATTATTTCCGCGATTCCTAAAAAAAAAAAAAAATTAGAAGAAAAAAATATACATGGCATTCAACATGGTTTTTTTTAAAAAGGAGCAAATCTATATAATTGCAGTAAAAAATTTTTTATATTTATTATATTTATATAATTTCTTCAAGATGTTTTGAATTCCAAATGAATCATCAGCGGATTTTCACCAACTGTGACGTAAAAGTAAAATCTCATTCTATAAGAGCAACGACTTGTACAGGTTGTGATTCTTCGACAGAATGCATCGGTACCGCGCACGATGCGTGGACGTGCTGCATTATCTGATTACACGCACACCTGTGAAAGGTTTCATTACTTTCTAACATTAAGCCATTTTTAACGTCTCGTCGCGCCTTCTAAGTTTATACAGACACACACACGCACGGTATTCTATTATAATGCGTCTCGATCGATCGTAGATAGATGACAGAGGAGTTTCATTGGTGCCGATCGGGCTAGAAACTTCAAGGAGAAATACTTTCACTGTCACGCCGTGTTACCACTTGTGTAATTATCGCAAACTCTGACTAAGCCAATTGCCATACTTTTTTACTTCTTTCTTTTTTCTATTATAGAGTTCCCTGGATTTAACAAGGAAAGTGAATCGCTTGAAATGATTAGAAGATGATTGAATAGAAAGCTTTTATCGCTTGGCAAGATAACGTAATACATCGAGAACTTTAACATAATGTACAAGTTGAAAAATTAAGATAAAAATTGTTTAAAACAATTAAAAAATTACTGAAGTATCTGTCACTTAGGGGGTAAAGTATAACTCGTTCTTCACGTATTTGTGCATTGATATTTGTGTATTTCAGATCTATAGAAGGGACGATAATGGCAGAAATAAAAGAAAACTTTATTCGAAAAAATTATTCAAAAGCTATTTAGCGTTCTTTCCTTTTTAACGACTCGACTTTTTAAACATTACGCAATATGAATGTCTAATTAATTATGAAAGGAAGACGCAATGTCTAAAAAAATAACAAGTATGTCGCTCAAACATGAGTCGCTTGTTACCTTCTAGGAATAAGATTTATTTGAATAATGACGTGTCTGTTACCGTTTTCTCAATGCCAGTTTCGATACGTCGAAGGCATAAAACGATGGGCGTTTACGCCAACGCTAAAAGTGCCGTGGTATACGACACCAGTTCTTGCGAGTCACCTGGATCATAAGAAAGTGATTCGGGAGCCTTTATTGTAAATGATCGGATGTTCAATGGAATATTCCAAATCGAGGAACATTTTGACTCGATATCGATGAGATACAGATACAAGGTTTTTCCTTCTAATACTTTTAAACACCATAATCCATCTTTCATGCAAACTTCATACAGGGAATTAAGTGCTTAGCAAAATTATAATCATATAATAAAGCTCATAATTTCCAATTCATCGTAATGACATTGATTTATTTGAAAGTAAAGCTAAATATAAAATTTAATTCTTAATGATTCAATTGATGGGCGATAACCAATATGGAATCCAGAATCATCGTTGCATCGTGAATTTCAAATTCCGTATACACGTGTACAACTGCAAACAGTACAATTGTTGCGAAAATAAAGTGAGTATGTGAGCAGTTTCACTTTCCTTTCTATATGGAACATACGTGATCTTAAAAAATGTTATTGAATGTGATTTACGCTAATTAATAGCAGGATTGCAGATTCGAAGGAAAGAGAAGCGTGCTATTCATACGCTAACCGAGAAAAGTAACTCGAAAAGAGAAAGGGATGATGAAGTCGACTTCATGGTTTGCTGTGCAATTTTGTTAATAACATTGTAAAATTGCTGGCTGCGGAAAAACTTTAATCTGACGCCATTCACATGGTAAAAGGCAACAATTTCGACCGGTAAATTGGTAAAAATCGTAGACTTTTTATCGCCATCACTGAGTTGAATGTATTGATCTGGAAGGAGTTATAACATACAAACACGGTGCAAATTAATTTGTAATTTTCATGGAAAGAGCTCTGGCCTCGTCACTTTTAAAGCGAGCCATTTAAGGAAGAGGTATAAAGAATGATTTATAGTGGACATTCTTAGACTTTCACCGACATTAAAGATTCATCTGTCTGCAAGGGTCGACTTTCATGCTCGTAGGAGTAACGTTACGTTCACTCACTTTGTTTTTTTCGTCGCGGTTGGCTACGTTTCCGTCTGTTAACGCTTTTCATGGCTCGTGGATCATCAGTGACCCATGATATTCCAGATAGAAATAGAACTTTCATTGAACGGACAAATATGTTCTT
Organism: Bombus vancouverensis nearcticus; assembly: GCF_051014615.1. NCBI lineage: Eukaryota > Metazoa > Arthropoda > Insecta > Hymenoptera > Apidae > Bombus > Bombus vancouverensis. The sequence goes on from NC_134920.1 coordinate 9,969,612, forward strand.
CGTTATACTCAAGTAAGATAGATGAGCGAAAAGATCAACGTACCAGATGTATTAAAATGTTTACTTAGAGAACCTTACATGGTGTGTATAGTTATAGAACTCTAATGATATGAAACGTGTTAAGATCTAACTAATTAAATATTTGTCATCTTGAAATGAAATTACTTAACAATTTTACTTAATAATTATTTAAATCTAAGCACGTTTTATTGTGCTCATAATGTAGTATTCTCGCATATATTAGTTTATAATAGTATATAACATAATAGCTTGTCAATTTCAATAACGCTAATTAAGTAGGAACATGAGATAGAGATAATCATAGCTCCTGTCGCTTGGTTGTCCGATCAATAAATCTGCGATCCGACATTTCAATAAACACGCGATATTCTAGAGAAATAACACGTTATCTATTGTATGGTTAATCAATGATGCATGTCGCGTTTAGAAAATTAGTCACTCGTCACAGGCCACGATCACGAATTGCACATCGAGAGAATAATCGAAGGGTAACGATCTCCCGGTTGGAAAGTCGCGAAGCTAAGGGGAACAACAGAGTGCAATCAGCCTCTTTCTTACGAATTTTCATTCTGGCCCCGCTTTCGTCGCCGATGACCCAACCCAAGACCTACTTTCTGTAATCATCCTGTTTCAAAACGGGTACACTCGAACCAATGTTCGTGACTGTGTAAAACTTAACTTCAATGGGAACACGCTCACCTGCACTTAAATAGACATATTTCTCGTTTTTTATATTTCGATGTATTCATTTTTTCATGCATAATAATATTTAATACGTGCATAAGTTTTGTGAAGAAATTTATAAAACTTTGTAAAGGCTCTCCTGTTCACGAAAAGTACAATATTTATTGTATCGCGTGTTTCAAAAAATTTATAAAGTAATGGTAAAAATGTATCTCATATTTGTCTTATCTTTTTTTTACAGATTACAAATTTTCGTTCGCATTATTTTCGTGTCACTCTGTATACCTATTGGCAAACCAATCGTGCGTGGAATGTGATTATGGAACGGAGTAAACAATCGTCTAGCTGTCTTCTACTGAAAATTTCATAATTTCGCCTAATTTCATTATCTTTGTTTCGATAGGATTGAATAAAATAAATGTTCTCAATGCGTAAATGACGTTCAAGACATCGTACATAAACGTACCTACGACGACACCATGTTCAGCATTCGCCGCTAGCAACTCATCAGCAATTCGATTATTCATCGGAATCTAGGTCTGGAGCGAAAAATACGGAGTAACCAGGCCACAGTCTGTGAATCAGCAAGACGCTATCTCCAGATTGTTCTTAGATCCTTCTCAACGATCTCTAATTATAGATTATTGGAACGATCAACAAACGAGGAGAATCAAGGACTATGCTCTGCATCGTTAACGATTACCGTCGATAAATGGTCCAGACTCACGACTTCACGGAAGATTTCTGTGTGATAAAAGTCGCCAACTTGCTTCCTATTCGATTTGTATGGATACTGTGTTCTTGAAACGTCGTTGTGTTTATGTATGTTTTATGTTTGCCTAGCTATACGCTACTAATGTTTTTACCTTTGAAGAATTACAATTCGCACCTCATGGACTCGATACGCGAAAAACTGACTTTGCTGCGGTAAATAGAATGACACTTAATTATAAAAAGATAACATTATTCTAATAAGAGATTAAAACGTGGAAAGTAGTTTTTGTAGAAGGTATTTTACGGTGAACGGTAGGTGAAGTCGAAGCTTATCCGAACACGTATATCCCATATAAAGAAAAGGCTGGAGGGCAGGTTGCGGGATCGATCGAAGAAGAAGAAACGAGTCTTCGCAGTACGAAGACTTTCACGCGATGATGGTCTTGTTATTGTTTCCTATTCTTCTGTTCGTGTAAGTACGTTATTCACCTAAATTGTCACATAACTGTGGATCTACAAACCTATGAAAACGCTTATCTTCTCGATCTATCTTTTTCTTATTTTTTTTAAACGAGGGAAAACATACATCTATCCGCCTTTGTTTGTACTGTTGCAAACATGTCACGACATGGTGAATAATGCGAGAGGACAAGATGGTAACGACAATGGTAGGGTGAAAAGAGCGTGGTTTCAAGGACCTGATTCCTCTATCGCGAATGGAAAGTCGAAGAAGCAGGAATTGTCAAATGAAACTGTGATTTATGCCCATTTCTGCAAACTCGTTGGTATGGTCGCTTCATTTGCAATTCTGGGAATGGTTTTCAAGTCGAACGACTGACGATCCGAGGCAAAGGATGGAGAAAATGTCGAACAATTAACAAGATACGTTTACGCGGTTTTCGATTTTCTCTGCTGATCAGTTTGCTCTTCAAAAGTAATACTGATTCTTAGGCATACGTTATGAATGTGTGTATGTTTTTTAAAGTATTTTCTAAGTGATTTCAGTTTTGGCAAAATGATAAAAATCGTTCTACTTTCGTGTCACGTATGTACCGGGTCACGTCTGCCGTTTCAAAGAACCGCCACACCGTCATCCTGACATACGTTTCTAGGTAAGAATAATACTGTTTGTGGTAGTACGATTGGATGTTGTTAATGCAAAGGAAAAAGGGGAAAAGAATTTATTCGAGTAAAATCGATTGATTTGACAAAATTATCGTGGATAGTATTCTTTTTCTACAATTTTTATTAAAATTGTAACGGCAAACATGTAATAGTTTTGGTATACTTTAGATTCTAAACTACTTTAAATTGTGACGTTTCGTAAAAAATGTTTTACCTTCACAGTATGGCGCAGCTTGCTGTAGTTTTGGAACAACAGATATACAGAAATATGTTATGTTTCATGAGATTCATTATAAAAAATTCTACCTACATTGCTTAATCACCATTTAAATATTTTTAAAAGTTTTAGAACTATCTTTCAGTATCTGGCATAGTTTAATTAGCTTCGTTAGAATTGGCGACCAAATCCATTTACCAGGCTTTCCTAAACGCCTGACAAAAAACATTAGACATTGGTACCACGATATTATTTCATATTTCTATGTGCGCGAGAGAGATCTAGATATACATATTGCAAGGAACTACATAAACCTTTCAAATTCCAGAAACGTTCATGAAGAAAGAAAGAAAAATAGCCCTCAGAAAAATAGAACTCACCGCGAAGAACGTCAGCAGGTATGAGTCTTCTAAACGTTTTAGGACGTTCTTCCTCCTTCTTCTCCTCGGCGGCGAAAACGATCGCTGCGACAAGCAACAGGACCGGGACGAGCTTCATGATCTCGACGATGACACGGACAGAGAGAGAGAGGAAGGAGAGAGCAGACCCAGCGTACCTCTGAAGAGGAAAGGAAAAAAAGGATCTTCGTGTACTCTGATTAAGACTGGTTGGGTCCGATTCTCGTACCGGCATTTTATAGCTGTTCATGGGGCGGGGTCCTGTCGTCCCCACCAAACATTTATAGTCTCTCACCTCTTGAACCACCAGTCACCAAAGAATCGTTCGCGTCCCCCGATGCTCGATCGTGTGAGCTCCTCGTTCCTTGACGACGGACGCGCATGTATACACCTAATCGGTACATGAAGTGTACGATAATATACATATATACTTTGCTCTCACACCATCGAAATATGTAAATCGAATCAAATCCACAACCAATGTTCCACTTGAGAGCGATACATATGACAAAGTGGGTTACCATTTGGTTTACGGATCTTTCATCCTTTTTTTCCTCGTTTCCTTTTTGATTTTGTTATACCAAGTTTCTTGGGCCGCTATTTTTATTCATTCATTAGTGGTGATCAAAGTATTCTTGATTCGATTAATTAGGAGAGAGCCCCAAAAGTATTCGTGATCTCTTAATTAGTGCATCTATACGATTGATATCTCCATAGGAGAATAAAGATTTAATAAAGATACGCGCTATATTAGTTAAGTCTTTCACTGGCATAAATATTATGAAGAAATAACGATGTAATATATTAAGAATAATTAGTTTAACGAACGTTACTAAAAGTTGGAAGAATACATCTGTAACCAGTTGTACTTTCAACAGATCGTCGATAGCTAATGTATTAATTAGCGCTCTATGGATATTTGATTCAAGTTTTCTATCGTAATTTTAGCATAAGGTACAAATCGAAGTAAAAGTTTATATGAATCCAAATTCGTGACAAAGTATATTATATTCAGTTCAGTGAGCATCAATTTTACAACGTCGAACAAAGGGGACTAACAACTTGTTCGTGATCGGGTCACGTGTCGCGAAATCGTCATTGTATTCGAGGAAAAGAGGCTGGGGCTAACCCGTTCTCCTTTCGTTCGCCGGTTTCGTCGTTCTACCACGCACGATGCGCTCTCTTAGAGGCTGAAACAGTCGAATCTTTCACAAAACATCGCTTACCACATCACGAGTTTGCCATTATAAAAACTTGTAAAAGCGTATCGCATATACTTACTCGATGGTAATTGCCAAGCGATTAGGATGCACGCGTGCCCGTTTCGTAGGGTTGATGCAGAAATTTCGACGGCGATGTTTCGTGTCTGTTAAACTATATTCTTTTTAACCAACTTTCGCTGTTTCATTACAGTATCTTGTGGCCAATTAAAGAAGCGGCGTTCTCTCGAGAGCACTACTGTCGCGTAAGAAAACAATAATAACGGGCCATAGAGAGTTTCTTCCGGGCCATTTGAGCCAACAAGTAGGAAGCTAATCGGGTCTAGGTACCTTATGGTTAATAGCGTTTACGTAACAACCGTACGCAATATAGAAATTACGATCGAACTTTAAAAAAATGGAGCTGATAATACCGTTTCTTTAACGTTCGCCAGTTACCACGAACCTGCTCGGTGTGCGATAAATTTATTAACCGCGCAATCGCGTTTTATCATTCTGTTATGCATAATTAACGAGCTGAAATTATGAAAAGTGATCGCAAAGTAAAATCGCGCGATATCACGGAGGAAAGTAAAGAAGAAAGGGAAAGTTGCCTAGTGGCATCGTTCTTCCGAGTGAAGAGACTGTAACCTTCTGAATCACCGATCTCGGAACAAGTTCGTGGTATTTCAAGCGTTAGAGATCCTGTCTTATACCATGAATGTCATTTCTGTAAACAGGTACGTGTTCAGACTTATATCGAAATACACGACGTTCAACCATTCCTTGAGAATAATTTTTGATGATGTTGATATTATAAATAACATTACAGGGATTCCACGAGGTTGTTCTAACATACGTTTGACGAATTATTAACTTCTACGCTATCATGGATCCCTAACGACGGTGAGGCAAGGAACAAAGAAACAGGTATATGCCAGGAAGAAGAGTGAAATTTTTGCTCATTTGCTAGAACAATTTAATAATGTCATCCGTACAATTTCGATTCGCATTTACTAAACTGGTGTCTCTAATCATCTCCTTTGCTTCTGCTCTATTCTATAATATACTCTGCTTGAAGATGTTGAACCTCTTCTGCGGAAATGTTCCTGTATTGCCGTCCTTAGCTAGATCTCTTCGAGTACTTCTTCCCTACTTACTTCACTGACCATTCTTCGGTGTTTTCCTTCTTCAATGGGGAAAGACGTGCCAACGGAGGTAACTTAAGCTCTCCTGCCCATGCACCAGCTTCGGCGGATGCCTCTGAAGTCGCCGCAGCGGCAGATGCAGAAGCTTGTGCTTCCGCAGCAGCGGAGGCGGCTGCTTGTGCTACACCAGCGGCGCTCTCCGCTTGTGCCGAGGCTTCTTCTTCCGCCTCAGCAATGGCGTTCACTGCGGTCGCACGAGCTGCGGCTGCGTCTGCGACTGCTCTGGCTTTTGCGGCCGCAACGGCGGCAGCTGCTGCATCTGCTTCCGTTTTCACCGCAATTTCGGCAACTTTAAGGGCGAGTTGTGTTGCCTTGGCAGCAGCGGCGGCTTTAGCCTGGGCTTCGGCGGCGGCTGCAGCCTCAGCTTGCGCTAGCTCGTTCGATTTTTCCGCTTGGAGAGCAGCACGGGCATTCGCAGCAGCGGCGGTCGATGCGAGCGTTTCCGCCTTTCCGGAGGCAGCCCTGGCCGAGGCCACAGCCGACTCAGCTTCCTCAGCAGCCTCTGCGGCCTCTAAGCTAGCCTTCGTCGCGATTGCTGCGGCGGCAGCCGCTTTTCCTTGTGCTGCTGCTGCTGCAGCAACCAACGCAGCAGCACTGTTGGTGGATTCACCTGCATTCGCGGCAGCTGCCGCTGCTGATTTTGCTTGCGCAGCGGCGGCGGCTTGTGCCTCTGCTGCAGCTTGTCCCGCGCCAAGGGAAGTTGCGATAGCCTCGCCAGAGGCCGCCGCTACTTCCGACGCCCCGGTTCCTAGTTTCTTTCCAAGGATAGGTTCGCCCTTTAGTATGAGCTCGTCCTTCGTGGCAGTTGTCAAGCTCGCTATCTCGGTTTCTGACGTCAATGCCTCGCTTTCTGACGCCAATGCCTCGCTTTCCGAAGCCAATGTCTCACTTCCTGACACCAATGTCTGGCTTCCTGACACCAACGTCTCGATTTCTGAGGACGATGACGTTTCGGTCTTGACCTTTCCTACTTGCGCATTGGCAATGAGTGGTTTGCTTGCGCTGGCCAGACCCCAAACCAGCAGGGACACCGCGAGTATCGATGGAATCTTCATCTTCGAGGCTGCTTCGCAAGATTGATGCCGATTGGGACACGATTTGCCCGTTTTATACGGCCATTGGCAATTGTGAAAACATCGTTGTTATTACGCGAAATGTTGTTTCATGGGTTTCTAAATATTTCTTTATCTTTTCTCATCGATATCATTATTGGTCGAACCAGAGTTTATTTAGGTGGATTCGAGTCTGAAATATAGCGTTTGTTTCCTTTCCGGGCTGGTTCGGTATTGTTCGAATTATTGCAAGATTTTGGCGGCGAACATTTATTATTTCAATTGTACCGACCCAAAAGTAAAGTAATTGCTTTTGGAACCCGTGTTTTGAGAGAAAAACAAACGTTTGGGAATTTTATCGGTATTTCAATTATTCTGCTTCAAGTATTCGTCACATTTAAATTTATAAAAAATATTATATACATGTTTATATCTTCTAGCGTGAAATGTTGCTTTTAACATAGAATGCAAATGTCGTCATTGACATTGAACACTTTTACTAAGATAGCATGCATTTCACCTTTTCAAGATGTATTCGTGCTTTCTCTTAATTAAAAGTGATTCTGTATATTCACCGCGTCTATGCTGAGTGCTTAGTATTCTCCATTAATTCGAAATATTATTTTCTTATTTGCTACTTTCTCAAGCCTATCATTTAATGATTCAGTGTTCTAATATTTCATCGAATCTATTATTATTTGCTTGAATATTATTATTTGCTGCTGCGATTTGGACATTTAAATATTTTTAGTGTAGCTTATATTTCTCAATATTTAGAGACGAAAGTAGTGACAGCAAAATAAAAAGTTGCAAAGAAGGCAATTGAGGAAGGCAAAGGCAAATTAAAGTAAATTTATTTATTACATTCATAGTCTACAAATATATTCGATTAAAATAACATGCTTCACGTAATTATTAAATACTGTAGGTGCTATAAAAGATAAGCTAATCTCTTATCTGCTTTCCAATGTATGCATTAAACAATCACTATTTCGTTTCGCATAATTATTCAGTTGTATTCGATAATCCAATATTTATCGACCAATGTAGCCGTGCATGATTAAGTAATTAGACACCGGTTTTAATGTACATAAATTTAAATAAGTTAATTAAAGTTTGCATACTTTTGTGATAATTTATACTCATATATTTAGTAAGTGTTATTTACTAATTTACTAACAGTAAATACTTGTTGTTTTAATCTAGATCAATTTAATGCAAACCGGCCTGATCTAAGATAACTGTATTTAACGTATATTTATATGTAGTCGAATTGTACACACACATGTGTATTATACGTTCAAAATACAAGCTATTTTTCGTATTCTACGTTAGAAACATTTATCAAATATACAAGATTATAAGAAGACATATTAATTGTTTAAACTTTCATATACTAGAAATCGCAGGCTGCTCTACCGTTGCCGACATCCAGCATCTTAAAGCCGAGCCAGGCATGACTTCAACTCAGCAATCTCACGAAAGATTCTATGGGAGATCCATCTATCACAAAGGATTGGAGAAAAGGAAGACAACGAAAATCATCAAGAAAATACATATTTGCTAAAACAGTGGACCTTTATTATCACGTAGGTAAGCTCACTTCGACAATGTTACTCTTAATTTTTATCGACTCCGTCTGTCGTTCTATAATCATATTCAAATAATTTTCTATCGTGCTCAATCAGAAATTTCTCAAAATCGTCTAAGAAAGACTTCCTCTTGTCCCCTTCAGATATCCCTTCATTTCGTGTCCTTGTCTAAAGCATTTAAGCTGGCACTAGCTTCAGCTAAGGCTTTAACTTCAGCGGCTGACTGAGCCGCGGCACCAGCGTCCCGTCCAAGTCCTAGAACAGCTCCATCTCCGATAGCTGCGGCTGCGGTGGCCTTCGCTGCGGCGGAAGCTTCCAGTTGTGCGGTTTGCGAGTTCTCGCTAGCCCAGTTGGAAGATCCCTCGGTGGCTGCTGCACCTGCGATCCGCGAAGCGGATTGTGCCTCCGCTGCAGCGGCAGCTTCTGCGCTGCTAGCGTCAGCGGCCAACACGGCGGCCTTACTAGTAGCGGCAGCGGTGGTTTCCGAGGAAGCGGTGGCCTTTGTTTCTGTAGCGGCTGCAGCAGCGGCGGTTTGGGCGGCCACTGCGGCGGACCATTTCGATTGCGCGGCGGATTGTTCTGCTCTGAGGGTGGCACCTGATTCAGCGGCGGCTAAGGTGGCGACACGTTTCTCCAAATCGCTGGAAACGTCTTGAGCGATGGTGGCCGTTCTGGAGGAGGCCTGGGCGCGTTCTAGCGCGGATGCGGCTGCGGCAGCCGCGGCGTCCGCGCGAGCAGAGGCAGCTTGTTGCTCAGATTGAGTTTTCAACGCTATCAAAGCCTTCTCCTGTGCCAGCAGCTGTGCCTGCGTTGCTTCTTTTACAGCGGCAGCAGCTTTGGCCGTAGCAGCAGCAGACGCTGCCGACGCACGCAAGAAAGCCTCAGCGAGGGCCAAGGCAGAAGCTTTCACTTTGGCGGATGCCTTAGCCTCTGCGGCTGCAGTTGCCTTGGTACTAGCCAGAGCCGCAGCTGTGCTCTCGCCGAGCTTCGGGGCGCCGTTCTCCTTTCGCTTCGCGCTAGTGTCCACGTTCTTCAATAGGAGCTGCTCCGCGAGGGCAGACTCCTGCTTGGGGGCACTGAGTTCGATACTTGCGTGCACCAGGCCCCATGTGAGCAGGCACGTGACGAAAATCGCTGGGATCTGCATGGTCGACGGAACTTTGCCGATTGATGCCGATTCTTCCGGCACGCGCCAGTTATATACCGGGGGTTGCAGTTGTACAAATAGTTAGGGCAAGTGTAGGGACTATGCAGTTGTGTAAATGCAGGAAGGTGTTGTTGCGATTGGCGTCATTATTCGCTGTCTCGCTTTGTTATTCTCATCTTGATGAAGTTGTAGCTTATTTTTTCGGACCCAGATAGTGTTTACAGGTGTGCTTTGCTTTGCCTGGTGAGGAACATGTGTAATTTTTGTTGTTCCAGCAGAGTTTTGTGTAGAAAGCAAATGTTTAGTGAAATAATAAAAAGATATGGTTGTCTGTTGTTCTATGGTATTTGAAGACGAATTTTTGGATTCGATGTTCAATATTATTTATCGATAATGTACATATTTAGAATTTTGAGGTATTAAAGCGTATTGTATGTACAAGGTAATTTAATTTGGTAGCTTATCAATGAAAGTAATTTTTAAATCCAATAGAGATATTTCTTTCGAAATTACGTCAGTAGCCATATGCCCATAAGATCTTGAACAGTACTTTAAAATTAGCATAGTAAATTAGCTATGACAGACTAAAACAGTTTGAAACGTCTTATAGTTTAGACTTGTTTTAATATTTTGATGTATAGATCAACAATTGCAGTATTAACAATTGCAATAATTACTATTATAAGTAGCATATACACATGTATCGTGTACATTTTTATACATTCTTCTTATACATTCTATACACATTTATTTCAAAAAATCTATCGAGGGTAAAAGTCTAATCTAGCTTTAATTAGTCGATTAATTTAATTAATTAATTAATCAAACCGACATCAATAGGATTATTTCTGTATAAAGTAACACACTGGTTTATTATTCATTTTTTAAACATTTTATTTACACCTTTCTATTTTTACACCTTCTCTTGAACAACAATGACATGTTACAAATGATGTCTTAAATTTCATGGGAAAATAAGATACGTAAGATGAAATACGCAAGATCGTATTCTTCGTAATCTTGTTTCGTATAAAAATTAAAAAATTCGATGGAACGAATCCATCCATTGTGAATTTAGTGTAGAATTTAAAAAAATTATGCGAGGAAAGTCTTTGTTTTCACCATGTTCAAATGTAATTACGTGATAATTATCGTTCAAACTTCCTCATATACTTATGTAATACATATATTATGAAACTACGTTAAGTTGTTTCGTCGTATTTAATTAATTTCTTTCAAACAATAGGGTTTATAAAAAACTCATCAAAGAAGAAAGATTCAGATACTTCTATTATATATCGTTTCATTGTAATATAAAACAAATGAAAGAGAATCAAAATATGGAAGGAGAGCTTATAATCGGGGAAGGAAGAAAGCATTCGCAAAGATTTCGGGTTGCTACGACAATTTATTTCCACTAAAACAATACACGGACGAATCTCAGTTGTGCTAATCATTATCTGCCTTCATATTATTCCGCCAGTAGTCATCATGTTTAACCAAATTATCAAAGATAGTCGCGTTTGTCCCATCGACAATGTCTTTCGTCTCTTGACCTTTGCTCTGGCTTAACCATCTACCAATTCTCTTGTCTCTCGTTTAATCGATCTTCGCTAAAAGTAACTTTTTCTTGTTGATGACGTTCTTTGCCCAACCGGTAGCTTTGGTCGCAGCTTCGGCTTCCGCGGCAGAGACGGCTTCAGCCGTGACCAGCAGAGTTTCAGCCTGTGCTACAGCGGAGGCTTCCGCGTTAGCTGCTTGAGATTGCAGCTGAACGGCCGTGGCAGCTTGAGCGGTGGCGGTTGCCTGTGCGCTCTGCGACTGTTCGACGGCGACTCTGGCCTTGGCCAGTGCTACTTCCGCTTCGGCTGCGAGTTTAGTGGCCTCGGATTCGGCGCTGGCCGCTAGTCTAGCCTTAGCTAATAAACCGGCGGCCGCTTTCTTGGCGAGTTCCGCCTTAAGCGAGGCTTCCGCTGCGGCTTTCGCTTCAGCTGCCGAAGCTCTCTTGGCGATGTTTGCTTCAGCGTTGGCCCTCACCTGGGCTTCGGCAGAAGCGTCAGAGGCGGATGCAGAAGCTTTGGCAGCTGCACTAGCTGCGGCCGTCAATTGCGCCGCCCTCTCCGACGCTGACGCGGCGGCTTCGCTGGACCCAACCGCGGCTGTCAACAGCTTGCTGGCTAATTCGCTCGCTTTGATAGCCTCTTCACGCTTGGCGATAGCGACGGCAATCGCAGCGCCCGCACCAGCTTCCGCGGCCTCTGTGTCTTTGGCCTGCTTGGTCGCAGCAGCGGCTGCAGCCCGCGCGGCTGCGTTCAACTCCGTGCTCAGGCCCACATTCTGCGATGCTCTGGCGGCTTTGATCCCGTTCTCCATCGAGGCACCGAGCGCGTCAGACCCATCGCCGAGTAGTTCCGGTAAAGGCGCGGGTGCCTTGAGCTCCTTGTCGCGCTTCACCACGTGGCCCTCGGCCAGACCACCCCAGACCAGCAGAGACGTAACCAGTATTGCTGGAATCTTCATGTTCGACGCAGCTTCGCTGATTGATGCCAATTCCGGACAGCATTCGCGGTTATATACTGATGTCCGGACAATTGTAAAAACAGCAGGTGTTTTGCACGAAATTCGCGTCTGTTCTGACGCCACCCTAAAATATTGTTTCAACGGGTTACTGGAGGAGAGGATGTTCCGTACTGGAGTTGCATATTATTAAGATACGTTTATTTAGGTGTAGTGATTGTTTATAGTTAAATATTTTTATCTTGCCACGCACCTCTCGGAAGCGTTTCCTTGAAGAGCGGGAGAAGAAGGGATTTTACATTGGGGAAATTTGGAAAAGAACAGAAACGAATTGATAGAGTTATGGTAGTTCGGTGGTCATAGTTTTAGCATCTATGTTGTTCCTCTTTTTTTGCAAATATGTACTCTTACGAAATAGCTTAGAGTAGGCTGAAATTTTCAAAGGAATCTTTCTTAAGCTATCGCTGAATTATTCAATTATTTGAATGAATCCTCGAGTCTTGTTGCTCGATTAGGCAGAGAGCTAAATTATCATTGATTCAGGCTAGTTCTGCTAACAGAAATTTCGCACGTTTGCGATTGCATGTTGACAATGAATCTCTTTAATCGATACGATCAAAGTCTACAATAGTGGAAAGCGAGTAAACATTATAAGCAAATGAGCAAATAATGCGAAGAATATCTTTATTCCAATAGTGACATTATTATGACAATTGGTCACAGTAAAAGCTACTTTTGACTTATCCAGCATTGAAACAAACGTGTTGATACGATAATATAATGTAATGAACTTAAATGTATTACGAAAATTTACAATAATGTTGGAATAGAAAATTGTGAAAGTACAAGGATACAGAACAATGGCAAGGACATTTCAAGTTCAGTTTAAAAATAGAAATAAAGCTCTTTCATAGTTTTTATTTTACTATATATGTTGAACTGTGTTCTGTAGGGATAATCATCTTAAAAAAAGAAAGGATAATATATAATACAATCATACAAGGAAATCCGAAGTTCAGTTGAATAAATCATATAATTAATGTTTTTTTCTTCTTATATTAATATTATTAAATCTGTTGAAAATTTTACAGTGTTATAATGATATTATCAACAATTGTATAACCATATAATTTCATAAAAATAGTATGCGTATTGACGGTACTTTATAATACCGATCAACGTTATCGCTTTCATATATTTCTTGTTTTCTGTATCAACTCTGTATTTTACTTACAATATTTAATTTACTTTTCAAAAAAATTATTTTAAAACGGTCTTTAAAATGAATGACCATCATCCATGTCGACTGTTCCAATATTACGTCCTATTTATTCGCGGCAAATCAGCTCCACCCTAGTCAGTCGAAAAAAGGTTTATAAAAATATAAAATAAAAGACAAAGAGTTTCCTATTACTGGCAATAGTTTCTTTATTAAAATACTCTGGACAGAATTGCAAACAGGATAGAGTACAGCTTTAATTAAAAATTCCAAAGTACGAAACTAAATGAATTTATGTATCCATCTTAATTTCCCATTCAGCTAGAAAAGTGCAAAGAAGGCAATGCAAGGAATAACACCACAGGCCTACGTATATGCTAAACCAATTTATTTTCATCATTACAATCTCTGTCTGACTATAGGCAACATTGACACGTGAATTTCCTTTGGAAACATCGAATACATCCTACATCGACCAAACATTATCCTCGAACGAAACGCGTTCCCTGGTACTGCATCCAGTCATCCCTTAAATTGACCATGCTTCGCTGCTCGTTTCTACCGCCACGTCACTCTCTGAGCTCGCGATCGCGGTACTCTCTTCTTTCAACGCCAGCCCCGGCTCCGGAAGTTTCGCTGGCTCGATGGGAACCGCCAAGACCTCTTTGGCTAAATTGATGTTAGCTCCGACAACAGCCGTTTCTATGTTTCTGGAGCTAGCCGCGGCAGCAGCGCGTGCCTTGGCCGACGTGGAAGCGGCGAGTTCCCTGCTCTTCTTGTCGAGTTCGCTGATCAGTAGAGCGACTTCGCTCCTAGCTTCGGCTTCGGCGGCGCTCCTTGCGCTGCTCGTGGCGGCTTCCTTCGCGGAGTTTAACGCGGCTGCAGCTGCTCTGGCGGCTGCTTTGGCAGCGGCTGCCTTGGCGATGGCTTCTTCCGCTAGTTTCTCAGCTTTCAGGGCTACCTCGGCGGCGGCGCTGGCTGCTGCTGCTGCGCTGGCAGCGGCGGCTGCCTTGAGTTTGGCCTCTTCGGAAGCCAGAGCTTGATTCTTGGCCGTCTTTTCGGCGAGCTTCGCCTGCACGGCAGCCGATGACATCGCGGATGCGGAGGCTTTCGCGGACGCTGCAGCCTCTCTGGCAGCGGAACTGGCCGATGCAGCAGTGGATTCTGCCTGCAACTCGGCTTTGGCCGTAGCTGCCGCTGACTCTTCGGCTGATTTTGCTCTGGCGGCAGCTTTGGACTGCAAAGACGCCGACTGTTGGGCTAGACTGGCCGACTGGTCGGCGGAAGCGCGTGCAGCGGCCGCGGCAGCCGCTGAGGCATCTGCCTGAAGTGTGGCATCCTTCTGCGAGGCCAGGGCTACCTGACCGGCACGAAGTCCGGATCTAGCGGTCACAGCGGTGGATGCGGTGGCCGACGCGCTACCCTGCACGATCTCGAGCAGGGATGAGCTCGGGCTGGCGGACGCGAAGCCCCAAAGATAGAGGCACGTTACGAGCAGTGCTGGAATCTTCATGTTCGACGACGCTTCGCGGATTGATACCGGGTGTGCAAGGATGGACGGATTTATAGCACCGCCGACAATTGTGAAAATAATGGCTCGCCTGTCTGACTAAGCGAGATTAAAAATATTGTTTCAGGTTGTGCTCTGGAGTTGGTTTGCAAGATGTTTTGCTTGCAAGTTTGGAGGTGTTTGATTAAACAGCGTTATCAGTAGAGAACAGAGAACGGAAGTGTTGCACGATCGACGAATTTAGGTAACTAAATTTTGGCGATCTTCAAATGACGACTTTCGTGGTATCTTTATTCTTCGGTATCAAGGTCACTTGTTTTCGTTGTTTTTTTTATGTTTATATTGTTTCTGGTTAGGGAAATATTTAGGGGAATGAAGAATTATGCTTTAATTTTGAAATTTAATTTAGAACCGGTATTGCTTTTTTGGACTATTTTTTATTCACTGGTATGGGTGATGAACAATGGAAAGTTATGTTATTTAAAATGTACCAGATGTACGAATCGTAGTAAAAATAAAATTTAAGTATGAAGATAGAATTAAATATATATAAAAATCGTAATCAAGGATAGAGATACGTAGATATTTTAATAATACTGATTCTTTTGCACGTTAAGTGATTATTCTAACATGGTACGTTAGAGAATGACGTTCTTGCATTTATTTACTAATTTCGTGCGTTTATTCTAATAAATCATATAACAATTCGTTAAACCAGCGTATAATGTTCATATATTATACCATTACATCAATACCCAATTGTAAAATTTTTGTTCAAACGCAAAATACGATTTAATACAGAGAAAGTATGCTATTCGAGACATAGGTAATTCTTTATTCCATACAGGCAATTGAGCTTAAGAAATCTACGTATGTTACAAGAAATCTGTATGTTAAATTTTATTTCATATTTTCGTAGAAAAGAACACACATATAGATCAGCAAGTAAAATAAACTACCGCATCGTCATAGTAACACGCTTTATTGACAAAATTAAAAAATCACAAAATATACATCAAAATATATACAATAATTTCGCTCTTTATGCTTCTATCCATAATACATGGACTTCTATATAAATTCTACAAAAGAGAGGACGAAATCAAAGGAATTTAAAGGAAACAAAGGGAATAAAAGACAAGATCTACATTGCTACATTGCTTATATTTATAACTTTTCATATTCCTCCTCTAAAGAAATCAAAATATCATCGCTCTCCTTTACATCTATCCCAACTCTTTGCTACTTCTTATGTCTCTGTTATCTCTGCGTTCTTCCCATCTTTGGCGGATGCATCCCATAATGCTACCGCCTGTTGCTCGTTAAGCTTGGTAGCGGACGAACCCAATCCTATTACAATTCCGTCCCTTACACCTTGAAGCGCACTCGCTTGAGCCGCGGTCGCAGCTTCAAGAGCAGCACTTTCAACATCTGCTCTCGCCATGGCGGCCGCCTCCTCCTTGGCCGCTGCATTCACTTCCAACAACGCGGTTTCCGCTCTAGAGACCGCAGTTGCTTGGGCGGCAGCCAGTTTGGTAGCAGCGTTCAGATTATTCGCCTGTGAACTTGCCAATTGATTAGAAGCAACAGCTGCAGCGGCAGCCGCGGAGGCAGCCGCTTCCGCGGAGGCTTTCGCCTTCGCGATCGCTTTCTCGCGTATTTCAGCTCTGTATTTCGCATAGTCCAGGGCAGCACCTTCAGCCACAGCTGCCTGTACGACTTTACGAGCTATGGCGTAAGCTTCCGTTTGCAAAGAAGCCGCAGCTCTCGAAGAAACTATAGCCTGTTCGAGGGCGGCGCTCAAAGCGCTAGCTGCGGCTCTAGCGTTGGCGGAAGCGACTGCCTGGATAACGGTGGCCTTCTGAGCCGACAAAGCCTTAAGGGCGGCCTTCGTTCGAGACATGGCCGCGATCCTGATCGATTTAGCAGCTTCTCTGGCAGCCACGCTCGCGGCTATAGAAGCTTCCACCGAGGTCTTCGCCTTTTCCTTTAGTTCTTCCGTGATTGCGATTTCCTCTTCGACGTTGGTACGAGTACGCGTGTCGAGGATGGAAATGAGTTTAGTCTGCAGTACGGAACGAGCTTGTTGCTCCGCCTTCGCCTGCGCTTGTGCCTGTGCAGCTTCCTCGGTACTGGCCTTAGCTATTGCTCGAGCGGAAGCCAAAGCCTTGGATTCCGACGCGACCAATGCTTCTGCCTGTGCTCGAGCCTCTGCTTCTGCCTGAGCTTTAGCTTGCGCCTGTTTCAGGGCATTCAATTGAGACTTCAACAACTTTCGAGCTTCCGCTGCCTCCGCCTCGGCCTTCGCTCGTGCCTCCGCTTCCAACTTGATCCTAGCTTCCGCCTTCGACTTTTCTTCTTTAAGAAGCTCAATTTCCTCATTGGAGGAACTCTGCGACTCATTGCCCACGCTGCTCCAGCTCCAGGTCTTAACCGGCCCTTTCTTCACGTACGTCTGAACAATTCGATTCTGTTCGTCGCTGTTCGATTCCTCCTGGACGCCCTCCCAATTGGATTCGACTTTAGAACTCGATTCCTCGCTGATCTCAGCTCCGATAGATTTCTCCTTGGAAAGCGATCCATCGGCGATCAGAACTTCGCTGGAAGGTTCACTTCTTAATTTTGACGACGCTTTCTCTTCGCCGATGTCGAGTTTCTCATCCAACGCCGATAAAAGCGCTGCCGATGACGCCGCGTTTTTCGACGATGTTCGCGCAGACGAAGAGGAGAAACTCGACGCGAATGTCTCTCTGTTCGATGACGACTCTGCCTCGACTCGTTCCCCTGTCTTTCCATCGCTCTCGTACGATAAACCATCCAACGTAGTCGGCAGTATGTACTTCACGTTCTCTACTTGGCCATCATTTTCCTGATTCTGTGCTTCGACGCCGCTCGCGAGTACGATTTCTTGGTTTATCAGCGTCCAGATGACGAAACAGGCGACAAATATCTTCATCGTCGATGGAGCGACCTGCATTGATGGACGTTTTCGCGATTCGTCAATTATATACCGTGGTGAACAGTTGTGAAAACAATGCCGGTAGTTGGATGACGTATCATGCTGATTGGAAAAATAGTATCTTCCGTCGGAATTTTTAATTTCACATGAAATACATCGGTTTTTCTTTTTCCCTTTTTTTTTACTGTAGGACCACTTTCTTTCCAAGGATTCTACTTTGAGCGTTCATTAATGACAATATTTTCATAGCTTTTTTTAACATTCGTAATTTTCGTGTTCTATGAACTATCGAAGGATTCTTATATCGTAAGGGAAGCCTCGGACCTTCGTATTAACTTTTAGAATTTCTTTTAGCTTTCTTTTTACGAAAGTCCCCGAAGAATGATAGGAGCTGAGAGATTTTATTGACCCGTCAGCGAGACTGAGCAGCAGTTCGTCGCTTGAAGAGCTCTGCAGCGGAAACCTGTACGTGTTTTATCATATACTGCCCCGAAGTCTCTCACTTCCTTAAATAAAGCTCCGTGTAATAACAGTGTGTGCAGACGTGTGCAGTCCCTCGCCCCACTACCATAAATCTGTAGTGTCGCCTTCTTTTAACACCCACACGTTGTATTTTCTTTCTTGCGTATCGTATAAATTTCTCGACGAAGACGTCGAATAAATACAAATTTCTAAAAAGAGAATGACGTCAACGATTTCTTCTCGTAGCTGATAACGGAAGCTTCGGGAAGAACTGAGAAAGATCCACAGAATTGCATTAACACCTTCCTCACGAGAATCACACGCGAAGCACGCGGGAGAAACATCTCTGTTCAAAATGATCTTCATATTTATCAGAAATTGAGGAAAAACAGCCATAACACTTTCAATCGCGTCGCTTATATAGATCTACGTCGCTTACCTTCGGTTTGGGAGTGGGAGTTCTCCTCTTCGATTTATTGAAATATTTATCAGTAGACTACGAATTTCTATGCGTTTTTTGGAAAAATTTGGAAAAATTTAGAGACGCGAAGATGCATATAGAATACGCATAATACGCAAAAATATATAAAATATCCAAAGTAGGTGTACCGTTTGAAATGCTTAAAACGGATAAAACAATTTCTCACTCATGTTGCAATTTTTTAGTCATATTCGCAAAAAACACGAGTTCGCATATGTATCTACATATCCCTGTTTATCGCGTCAGCGACGATTCGTCAAATAAGAATTTTCGATAGATATTTGCATTTGAAGACAATTACATGCTAGACGTAGTACATGTACTCGCATTTCGTTGAAAATTTCCATTCGTTTTTTTAGTCTATGATTAAGTAATAATATGTAACATTTTTTTCTTAAAGAAAACACGCATCGGCTGCTTGAGTCGCTATAGTCATCCATCGTGGTGCGAAACATTGTCGTAAATCCGGAATGTCAGGTTCAACTCGTGTTGCAACCGGTTATCTGTTGCGAGGTTTAGTAACATCGACAATGCGCTCTCAAGTATTCCAGAGAAGGTGGCTGTTGTCGAAGGTTGAGCTAAAGAATCGAACCAGATCGTATTGTTGATTACGATTTATTAAGTGGACCCCGATCACGCCTGCGGTCGCTATTGTAACATTATATCGCTAGGGAAACAAGACGACTTGCTTTGCGATCTTAAGTAGTTTCGAAATTGCTCTAATTCAAATATTGCGGTAATTGTGGCAGTAGCGTATACAACGATATACAATAGAATTCGTATAAACATTTCTATAGAAATGAGATGTCCTGTTATTTTGCTATTTCGAAAGTAAGGGGAAAACTGGATTTTTATAATATCCTTTGATATTGCGCTACGAGGAACACATAAAGGTGCTTTCGTGCCGGATATACGGATGATGTAATTGTTTTAGAGTTCCGTAACCGGATATCGTTGCATCGTAACGCATATGTGAATAACGTTCCGATCTAGTTAAATTATACCAGTGCATATATGCAGACAAATGTACAAACACCTGTCAAATCTCTCATTTCGTCGTTAATGTGCTTACATATATTCGCTTAAGTGCACGGTGCACTACCTAAGATATAGTACATATGACTAAATGTCTGGTCGGTGAAAGGGAACTTCGGTTTGGCGGATTTATAACGCATAAAATTCTAGGATTTATACGAACTTTTTGCGCCAACGATTTGCTCCGCTCGACATTATTCATACATAACGAACCGCTTATTTTTATACGGATATCTTTAACAATCGGAAACAGCAGAAGGATATTAAAGACTTTTTTTTATATTTCTACGTACGAGATGCCGTATTTTCCCAAGCCTTTCATTTATTAGTAAAAAGACTTATTAAGTCACCAACAACTTATTTTAAAAAGAAATAACGAGTGAACGAGAAGGTTCAACGTTTTCTAAAGTTTCTAAAGTTTTCTAAATTTCTATTATTTTTTAGATATTTAGATGAAACTTCGCGATGATTGACGACCGTTGTCGACCGGAAATTCAGCTGAATCAGGATTAAGTGCAGATTTTCGCGTACTATGTGCATTCTTTAAATTTCCCAGAAATGCATAAAAGTTCATAATCTGTATATTAGTGTATCAGAAGTAACGATCATTTGATCGAGGATACTCGACACTGTCGTTGGCGATGGATGATTCGCTTCGTACATTAAACGGCCATATCTTATTACAGAGCACGAAGACCTTATTGTCGGCACAGAAAACTGGGACAACCGCTGTACATTATCTAGCCAAACGAGAAGCCTTCTAAAATTTTCTCGCACCGCGCGGAACCTAACGTAGATATGCGTCATACGCGGTCTGCCGTCCTCGTCGCCGATCGTGAAAAGGTGAAAGCAGATAGCGTGGAATAATCCTCCAATACTCACGACTATTTTCGTTTCTTCTCTTTCCATTAGAGACGAAAGGTTTGCACTCTGCAGACGAGAAGACGCCGCGTGAAATCGTAAGTCACGATAATCCGCATTTAGCAATGCGCGTTAGAAGCGACGTGTGTTGGTTTTAAATGTGTACCGTATATTCTGATAAGAAACGAACGTGTCATTGTTAGAACGAAGCAATGATAAGGAAAAAAGAATGAAAGAGGAAGAGAAATACTAAGGAGATGTTTGAAAGAATGAAAAGGAGATTATGAAATATATCGAACAATATACAAAAACGCTAAATTGTGTAACAAATTGTTTTTATTGGGATGTAAAGAGTATCCTTACGTTATCGATATGATTTACTATTTTCGTAATATGCGTAAGAAGCATGATATCGTACCTGAGAATTCATTTAACTGACTAGTATAATATATACTTCTCCTCGTCCAACATTTTAAATAATTACTCACTGTTTCTTTATTTAAGAATTGTCGTATCTTTGTTTACTAATTCATTTTTCGCGATACACAATTGAAGTTTACTGTTGTCAGACAGAAATATTGCGTCAACTGAGGAAACTTCCCTTGAACTTTATTAGTATCATTATCTGTTATTGGCCACATTAATTGCGTTGGCAATTAATTGCAATGACTGATAATTCTGTAAAATTTAATAATTTCGTAGCGCAAAGTCAAGAAGCGGACACCGGATAATTTCGTATTTTTGCAATCGAGCGACTCATCATTTGACCAAGGGTCGACGTTTGTCAACGTTGTGTCAACAACACATCGCGTTCTACATCGCATCGAGAAACTACAGTGTTGCAATGGTCCGTGGTGTAGCCCTCTCTATTGCGCCAGCCATCCAGTTAAAATCGTGCCCATCCTCTTCCGGTTCACCTTCTCTCCTCAGTGCTCTTTTCACTGCAGATGTTTGACACGTTTCCTGGACAATGATGAATATACTGTTGCGAGTCGTTGTCATCGTATTTGTCGTCATTTTGCTTGATCTTGTAAATTATGTATCTACTAATAAAATTGCAGAGATCGTAATCTCTTGCTTCAATTAAATCTTAATTTCTATAAGAAATTTTTTATACAGATTTGATTCACGCATATTGAGCGAATTCTATTACACTTCTCTAACTATTCATTTCTTGAGAAATTCCCTTTACATTTATTTCCTAAGGAATTTCTCTTTCTCTGATATTCGTTTCCTGAGAAACTTTGTATAGAATTAAACCTAGTGAAAATGTGTTGAAAAATATATTTGAGGTTTCAGGGAAACGTCCTGCATAAATGAAACGCCGACTAGAATACCTACGATATAACACGGGTATATTCCGTTATCTCATGTTTTCATTCATTCTGCAGACGTTAAATCATTTAACCACTTCGAGCAACACATTACGCTTCTACTGCTTAATAGGTTTCTTCATTATATCACGCGCGCTATACCTTATGAACAAAGAAAGCGCAGCAAAAGATCAAAATTTCTAATGCTGTAGTTGTAATTCAATTCCGTGGAGTCATAATTCATTAAACGGCGCACGAAACGGAACCCTAGTAAAGAAACGAACTTCCAGGAACATAACTATACTGGGACTAATACGCTCGCGGTAATTAAATGCAATTCGATCTTTCTAAATCTTTCTAATCTAAATCTTTCGAGCGTATCTTTCTTATCCAATCGCGAGAAATCTATCGCAAATAAAAAATGCACCTGCACAGATTACGATAAAATACATCATTTTCTGTGGAATAGAACGAACAACAACGGAACTTTCCCACGAGATATTTTTCTGTTCTTCAATGTCAGAAAGATATAACAGCTGAAGGATAAAACTATTCCACTCTTATTATTTCTACTGCCAAGGCTGCGCCTTTGATGATACGTATTACTTTACTTGGAATGACCATTAGTATTTCTAATTTTCTAACGTTAGTAATTAATTTAGACATCATTAGTAATTCACTTTCACGTTCATTTGTGAATCATTGGTTTAAACACAACACTTGATTTCTTAAAAAAAAAAAAGAAATAAAAAAGGAAATAGTTTAGTAAAAAAGTAAATATTGTCTAATTAAAAACACTGTAATGAACCATCTGTACATTAGCCATGAAAGTATCGGTACTGTTAGAAATATCCATCGTGTCCGTTCCATCGGAACCAAACGCTACAACAGTGTCGAAACGACATTGTTCTTCAAAATGAATTCGTAGGACAATCCGTAGGCAATTAAGAAGCGGGGTCCGTAACTGCAACGTTAATTTTCTGACCACCAATCAAGCACTCTATAGTCATGTAACTTGCCCTTGGCATAATTCGGATTGTATTATTACATTCATTGTTAGACTCTGAGAAACTTCTCAAGTTACTCATGACAGGGGCTCTAATAATGTGTCGGAACCATTGTCAGTCCTCCCTCATTGGCATATGCAATTAATAACGTCATGTTAGTGACAATAAGAAGTGCATCTAACTCCAAACCAGCAAACGTATATACATATTTGGTATGTGACCAAAATTAAATGATAAAATCTCATACCAAAGCGTTTGTTGTTCTGTTACATGAGTCAGATTTTATTTTGGTAAGATCTAGCCTTCTCTAATGATGTTTGATGGAAAATTACATTAATCAAAATCGTGAAATGTTAGTTGAAGCTTTACTCCTGTTAGTGGGTATCATATATACAGTGAAAGTTACTTTTACTAAACAGGTGTCGAAAACTTTTTCAGACCAAACATCTCATAAGCCATAGTAAAAGAGATTAATGTGTTTATTCAATCGAATATATACATATATTTACATGCTAAATACATACATAATGTTACTCTGATTTCCAAAATGAAAATACTATTTCAATTTTCCTTGATAAAAGTTAGACATAGGCGACTACGTACGTGAAGATCGAGTCTCCTTTTTTGTAATGTTACATATTAGAACTTAAAATAATTTCTAAACTAATGGAAAGAAGTTGTTAAATAAGTGTAAGTAAAAGATTATTATAAAGTAGATTATAATTTAATTATACAGATTTTTCGTATAGCGTCACACATATCATTGACTTTTGTTATGTACACGCAGAATAATTGCTAATTGATTTTAAATATTATTAACAGTACACAAGTTTAGCAAGAAGAATTTTCTTTGTCCTAGTCCAAATTAAATTTAACAGAAACTAGACTTATAAATTAACGTTTCTTCAAAAGCATTAAAAACAAATTTATGTTCATTCGATTGAATTATGAACAAAATATGCATTATTTATGCAAATATATACTTGAACATAAGTTGAATATTTATTTATTAAATATTTTCGTTAATGTCTTCTATACATATTTAATATAATTACAATCAAAAATAAAATTTAGATACAAATAAATACATATGATATTAGATAATGATTAAAACTGAAATAGAATTTATCTTATACCATCTTGATCTGATTGTGAATTTCAATTCCTAACTTATTGTAACTTTGCCTTGTTATAATTTTTTTCTAATTCCAATATTCGCGATACAATAATTACCCATAAGAAATATTCAGATTCTTAAATAAAATTGTGATAAGAAATCTTTCTAATAAAAAGATGGAAGATAAATAATGCATATTAATAAATAAGGCAGATGTGCATAAGCTGCGTATTTGAAAACGAAATTGAGTGGACATTTTTGATTTACATTTACTAATTTTTTATTATTTAAATTATTAGAAAAGAGTAATTATATCAAGCATTTTATATTTATACTTAATATTTAATATCTACTTGAAATGGATTTAATTATATCGTACAGAATTAAATCTCTATTACACGTGTAACAAAATTGCTACAATTACGTGTAATTTTATGTGATTTAATCTCGTATTTAAAAAATGTACATATTTTATAGTTACAATATTGGAAATGTTATGAAAAAGTCCCGAGTTTATTACAAAATAGTTGCACAGATGAAGAAATGATGTATATTAAATATAAGAAACATGAATAACTAGTAAATTTCGATAATTTATTTTTCTGTCATACAATGAAAATGATATCTATTTATATATTTAGTGACTAACATATAATTCAATTTCATATTTCATAGATTAGATAAATAAGATGAAATAATTTAACCAAGAATATATATGTATGTATTATTTACATATATATAGTCTGTTACCTTATGCTATTTATTAATAGTTATCAGATATTTGAGAAATATTAATAGAGAAACGCTTATATAACTTAAGTTTCCATTCTTCTCAAATTATATTAAATGATCCAATATGAAATTTCCATGTCTAGTAGGATATAAAATTTAGCACTTGTTGCATTGATTTATAAATTTGTAGTGAAAACAAGTATGTAGAGTACACCGATCAATATAGATAATCACAGAGAACAAAATTTATTTCCATCACTAATGAATATATTGCAATTTAACACAGACATCGTACACTAGTAACTCACAGCCTATTTTGTCATCCTACAAGACTTATTATACATATTTTCTTTTTCTTTAATACATCATCTCTTCTTCTATCTTATATAACATTAATTTTGAATGATACAGTTACCTTGAAGGAACGGTGAATATCAACTTTATTCAGTAAGTGTAAATCGCTCATGCCAAATATGAGTTCTGTGCTGTACTGTTAATATAGGACTAAGAATACGTTCTATAGAATTTATTCGGCCTCTAAATCGGTCTCTATCTCTCGCCATTTCTTCCCATGGACCTTTTCGAGCTGCACGGTATGCATAGTCCCAATGCACCATTATATGAATTACTGGATTCAAATTAAATTTTACCTATAATAAAAATTTTACAATAAAAGTATTAATAAGCGGTAATTCACAAAATTGTAATAGAAAAAGTTTAAGTTGTAAACGATTAATTACTTTTTGAATCGGAGATATAGATATTTCATCTTTGAATAGTTTTTCATCTTCGTTTGTTTGATCTACATCGCTCTCTTCACTGTCTTCGCTATATTCAACATCACTTTTGCAAGTTACTTCGGAACCAGTCTCAAATACTATGCAGTAACTATCTTCTGAGTCAATAGAACTTTCTGATATTAAACGTGGTCGAAATGTATTCTTTTGCAAATCGTATCTGTTTTCAACAAAATTCTGATCAAAGGTATCTGTTTGTTCTGGATATTCGAGTATACTTCTCATTTTTGCAGAAAATCTAGATATACCACAATTAATGTTTCTACATATTTTTTGTTTCTGAATTTTGGGCTCTACATTGGCAAACGTATATGTTAGAGGACTCACTGTCTCTTCTATAATATATTGTACAGTATCTACTGTAGCTTCACCTAAATATAAATTTCCTGATTCTTCTGTTTTCTGAATTTCTGTTATATCATACTCTTCAAGTTCTTGCCAGCATTTAAAATCGTTTTCTATATCTACTCTAATATCATGTTTAGTACGTTCCTTTCTGTGTCTCGTTTGGCTGACTCCAGAACGCCTAAGCTGCGACTTTGCTCGTCCCCGTCCTCGACCTTTTGCCACTATATTAAGTTTCCTCCGTTGCCTCGGTGAGAATGATCGTTTTGGACCCAAGTCTGATTCAACAAGGTCTGTTTTACAAAATCTATCTGTTACACTGCTAATGACTTTTTGCAACATATTTGTGAACAAATTAGGGACTGCAGTTTGTTGAACTATCTGTGTATTTAATGCATTTGTACTAGGTATTGAACAAGAGTTTTCCTTATTTATAATAATCTTATCATCCACACTGTTACTAATGCAATTAAAACATTGTTTTTTATCGGACATATCCTTACTGTATGTGTCTTCAAAATTATAACAATTTTCCATAGCACTCATTTCCTTCGTGTTTATATCAGAACAAATGTATTCAAACAATTCCTCCTCACTTGTTTTGTTCGAATTTTGAAGTGATATTAAATAATTACAATTATTTGTATTACATCTAACATCTTTATGAATGACTGATTGCTTTTCATCAGATCTCTCTGCATCTTTGTTCTTGATACCAATATATTCATAACTAAATTTTAAATTATCTTTTGTATTTTTATTAAAAATTTTGCATATGTATGATTTTTTTTCATCAAATACATCATTATGAATACTCTCGACAACATCTAAAGATTCTTTGATCTCGCCATTGGAGATGTACACATTATCGGTATTTAATGGTTCTCTTTTACCTGTCAGATTCTTAAAAAAGTCGTGTGAAATTTCATTGTTTACAACTGTTACAGACAACGGATAATTAATACTTGCTATGAATGAAGCAGGAACTTTAGAAAATTGTCCCCAAAGTACGTTCAAAGCGTTGAGGACACTGTGAAACATGTTTTCTTTCTTTGGGCTATGCATGTTTGTGTGTCCATTCAATGTATCGTTCATCGAATACATTTTTTCCATTGTTGTATCTGCAGGTAAACTCTGCATAGAACACATGCTTAACAATGAAGCAAAATTTCTGCTAAAAAAAAAACATTGAATTTAAAAGACAAACTCAGATTTTTGAAATATCATATGATATACATTTAATTATACATACATTATTCAACACAATGGTACTTTTCGACAACCTCTTCCTGTTCTCATAAATCTTCTTTGTTTAGCTGCAAAATCAAATTTAGCATTTTAGAAATATTGATTAAAAATGGTTTGCTAACTGTAAAAGCAATAATATTATAGTTATCTTTCATAGTTAGCAAACCATTTTTAAACAGTGTTTCTAAAATGCTAAAAGCTGCTAATTATTAATAAATAAATTTAAACTTGATAATAACATGACAAAATGACAATATGTCAAATTTTGCAAATTATCAAATGTTTTCTAAAACTTTACAAGAAAACATTCGATAATCATGATCGTTAGATTTTCAATAAATTATGTATATTAATTTCCAATGTAAAAAGGAATTCATATTTTATAATATATGTAATTTTATTATTTCGATACTCAATATTTAATTAATTGACAAAAAGTGTCATTTTTGCATTTTCAAAAACACGCTTGAAATCAATATATATAACGTTTATAATCACGATAGGGACATCGTGAATTTATCGCGCACACTCCAAATATTAATTAAGATAATAGATTATTAAATAACGGCATATCCAAATTTGAAGAATTACTCAGATTACTTCCGTATGATCATAACGGCATCATTATAATTTTAATATTAAACATGATAGAACAATTTTACAAGATATTATTTTCTTTCACTCAACATACAACAAAGATAGCCTCCACAATCGCGACAACCACAATCACGTAGGATATTTTGTTCGCAATATGACAACTGATTTTTTCCTGTACCACACTTTCTATGCTTTAACAATGGATATTCGATAAACTTCGTTACTTCAGATACAATATTTCGCTTTAATTCTTTAATAATTCCGGAGGGTTCCATTGTAAAATGACGCATTATTATAACACACATTTGAACTATAACTTCTAAGCGGCCATTTTCAACTGGTTACTGCATGGGTCATTTATAACTCATTTATCACAGGGGCGCTGTCTGTCACAACGATTCACATTTAGACTATCAATTCACGAAAGATAAAAGTCTATAAGTAAATCCAATTCTGCAAAACATGTCCTTGATAACATCTGATATTGGAAAATAACATATGCATTTTATTTATATTTTATTTATTATTGATTACACTTAAATATTCAAAAATATAGACAAACCATACTATGTAATCATTCATTTCAAACAAGTATGCATCATAATAAACTGATTCATCATACTTTGATGCAATCTCTGACTTTTCGCAGAAAATTGTAGTTGGTTTCGTACTTGATGCAAACTAGGAAATATATGTGCTCATCTTATGTAAACAATTGTAATATAATAAGATGTAAAAAAATTCCGAAAATACGTTTGAATTAGCTCTTATTTGAAATGCTTTTTGCTGATACTTATCTCTAATGGCATTAGAATGTATTCTTCATAAGAATAATAAATTTATAATTGTAATTTATTTTACATTAAATGCGTACGATTGACATAAAAATAGTATAGAATATACAATTTACTATCCCAAAAAGTTATTTATAAGTACTGCAATCCAAGCCCGAATTGAAATTGTTGCAATACATCGCTTCTGACAAATAACAAAGGCATAACTAAATTTAATTCTACTCTCGCTATATTTCCAAGTTTCATCGCAATACCCCCGCCAACTGCACAACGAACATTTTCCTTAAAAATTTTCATATTTTCCTTATAATCATTTGCTGCAAATAACAAAAAATTACTTATTTTTGTAACTTCACAGATGATTGAAAATAAAGATAAAAAAAGATATTTCAAAATTTTTAATGTCGTACCAAATTTGAAAGTGAAATTTGATACATTTCCACCATTGATGAAACCATGTAACTTGAACAAATCACCGAAACCGTGACGACCGGGTCTAAATGGCAGTGGTGTGTATAAATGAAGCGCAAGTGCCCAATATACATCGCCTCCAATTGAATTTCCATCGTGGCGAGGTCCACAACCTCTCATATCGAATCCTCTAAGATTCAATGGTCCACCCAAGAAAAATTGATCGGCGATATTTATTTTCATATCATTGCTGATTCCTCGAAGCAATCCAGATTGAAAACCCAGCTGAAAGGTCTAATAAAATTTCTATAATCAGACAAATTGTATAGAAGATAAATCATTCAAAAGTCTAATCTAATTCTGAGTTAAAAAATACTTGCTGCATATTCATGAGGCGTCCAATTAGTTTGCATGATAAGTTCATTTTTAACAAATCCAATATCTCCTCCGAGACCAGCTACTTCTGTTGAAAATTGTACGAGACTTCCCGTAGTAGGAAATATTAACGAGTCTCTTTTATCGATGGAACAAATATGTCGCAGTGCAGATTTCAAATTTGGACCACATTGTTCCCTAACGCGAAACGACGCTTGTTTGGACGAAATAATCTCCCTATATGTAGCTTCATATTGTAAATTATGCTTCAGTATACTTGCTCCATCTGTGTTAAAAGCAATATCTAATAATAAACCTTTATCACATTGACTAAAACCAGACCATGGAAACCTATTTGATGTGTTAAACACACTGCCAGTTAATCTGTAAAAAAAGTTAAATTATATATTAACTGTAATTTATAACATTAATATTTAAAATGGAACAATTTTACATACACTTTATGAGGCCAACTGCCTATAAATGGTTTAACAGCAGATATACTTATATTAGTTGAACTTTTTGAACCATAAGAGTATTCCATCTGAAGACGTTCTCCTCTTCCAAATAAATTGGGTGCTTTTGCTTGAATAATAACTGAACCCTCATTATTTCCAACCATAGTGCTAATTCCACCTGTTAGACGTCTCATTTCATGTACCATAAAAGTGACCTGAAAAAGAACATGATTTAAAGTCTCTCATACAAATATAAGCTAACTTTTAGAGAAATGATTCATGAGTGAACTGGAATGAATTAAATCTGAGAAATTACTTATTTTTTGTTGAATTAGTGTGTAATTATATAGACCCACTTCAACGCCTTCTGGGGTAGCATGAGGACCTTGACTGGTATCAATGTAAATTCCAATATTCCCAAAACATCCTAAACCTTGCAATTTTTCTCTCACTTTATAGGAGCGTAAAATAATATCATAAAAATCTTCAGCTTTAAACAATTCTGTTACTTGGGCTTTTATTATGTCATCTTTTGTTCTCATGAGTCCATCTACATGTATTCTATCAACTCTTGCCTAGTTTACAAAATATCAAGACTTAGAAATTAGTAATTTATATAAATAAAACAAATGTTTTATGTTTATATTAATGAGTGTACCTTCACTGAATGAAGATCAATGGATTTCTCTTTCCTTTTTTCAAGTAAATTCATCTTCTCATGAATGTGTGAAGACTAAGGAAGATCGTTAATCATGAAAAATATATTTAAAATATTGAATCTATATTGGATAACT